>NW_025778918.1:0-65188 GCF_021130785.1 Homalodisca vitripennis | reverse complement strand
TTCTCCCACTCATTCATACATAGCATACATCATATATAACATAATCATAACGCTCTCTAGCATAACTATAGCATAGCGACGCCCTCTTTAATTTCGAAGAATGGAAAATGATACAGGAATGATTTAGAAAAAAAAACAATTGAGTATTATAAACATAGCGTATGAATCACATCATGGTGTATATGCAGAGTGTGAGTAATTAAATACATCAGTCGTATAAAAAATTCAAGCATTCAAAATGTCTAGCTGTTTTAACTATATAAGTAGATAGTAATATGGGGTTTCTAGACCACTTTCGGAGCCAACAGAAAATCAAGGGAAAATACTGTTTAAAGGACAATAAACGAATCTGTAAAATCAAACCGTAACTCACGAATGAAAAATTAACCGAATCTATAGCTGTTTGCTTCTACTTTCTTGAGCTGTCAAATCAATCTATCGGAAATGTCTGCTACGAATAAACTATAAATTAAAACTTATAAACGGAAATGATGGAATTTGCTAACAATCACTCGAGAAGTCGGGGAGAATGTGAGTAAAACCACATTCTTTTGACGAGGTTCTTCATTTAATTTCTCCAAATGTACTATAAAATCATCAAAGATTTCAGGCTTAAAATCGTAATCAAATTCAATATCCAAATAGTGAAAGATTATAGGTAAAATCTTCTCATAATAAACATGTGTATCGATACCTACAAACCTAATGTATTCTTTGAAAAGAAAAATAATTTTTTCAATGGTTCTAGGAGATAAGTAAAAATTTTTATTCTGTTTTCTAAATTCTGTAACAAATTTTGTTTGTTTTTTACCTCCATATTGCAATTTTGTAAGCAGATTATTCAAATGTGTTAGTTTATTTCGAAATTTCTTAGGTTTAGGTCTTTCGTACAAAATTAAATTACAACCTCTACAAACTAAATATCTTTTATCGATAATTTCTCCTCTATTAGAACACTTGTAACAGTTGGCATTATACTTTTCCATTTAAACAGAAAGATCTTTTGTTTAAATGGAGATTATGGAACTAACTCTGCCGAGATATAAATTTTTCAGCGCAAATGTTTATGTTTATATTTCAACTACCGAGATAAAAAGAAATGATTTTATTTTATTATTTAACTATTTAGGATATTTTGTCTATGATTACAAAGATTATTCCGGAAGAAATCGTGATTTTTCATCAGCGAAAGAGTATATTTTTAAAGTTTTAGAAGGAATGAAAGAGAACAATATGAACATCATTAACTACTGAATTTCTCTAATATCGTTCTTAATCACATCATAGGCTAAAAATTTCTCAGAAACCACAACCACATAACAAATCGCGTTTGTAACAGCATTTTGAAAATCCATATTGATAATTATATCGTTCTTTGAAGCAGAAATATTTGTCAAACTCTTTGTTGTATCAATGACATAAATAGGTCTATTCGCTAACAATTCTTTAGGATTATAATACATTTCCATATTTTTGTAGTAAACTTTCTTAAAATCTTGATACATCTGATACATGATTCTGAAAAGACCTCCTGAAATGTTTAAATTTTGTAATTCATCTGGATAATAAGAACCGTTCAATTTTACTCTGATATTTTTTACATTCAAACTATCAAACTTTGAAGGATTTTTCTCTTGATTATTCTGTCTATCTGTTTGAAAACCTATAATAACAAACTTAGGATTGAAGATATTTCTATAAATATTTGTGATATCGAACGAATAAGTTGTTCCGGAAATACCTTTTTTGCTCAATACATTGCCAATCTAGAAAATTAAACATAATGTTTTGAGATTTTGTAATTTCATCAATCAACTGAATTTTACTCGTGGTTTTGTAATAAATCATCGGAACTCTAATGAAAAACTCGTTAATTGTAATTTTGCCATCAACAGGCATAACATTTCCAGTTGCAGTCTTCAGAATCACATCATCGTCTTCAGCTCTTATGAAAACTAATGTAAAATCCACCTTTATAGATTGGAAAATTTACATTTTCAAAGAATCCTAAGCCGAAATGTGCTAAATCACCGACCGCTTCAAATTGTCCAAATTTAAAAGTTGATTCAAAACTGTTTGAAAAATACATCACTTTTGGAATAACAAATGGTTCCTTTAATAGTGCTTAATTGGCCACAGTTTTCGACTTCTTCTATCAATTTATTGTGTTTTCTTACTGAAGTCTTAGATCTTAGAAAATAAAAACGGTATAAAATTATCGATTAATCTAACATTATCAGTTCCAAGATATGCTTGACCATCTTGTTTTGTTTAAGTTCCAGAAATATAAAACTGGAAGTTAGACGAGCAAAAGTTATCTCCAAAATCAATATTAAACTCAGTTCTTTTATTCGGTTCATTCAAATGTTGTTTACTAATTAGATAGAAATTTGTAAACTCCGCCCTTTCAATATCACTAGCATATTTTCTGTAGTCCGCCATTTAATAAGAGAAAATTTAGAAATTTTAAACATCATGTATAAGAAAGATATAATTTTTTCATCGATCTAATGTACGTTTTTATAAGAAAAGATATAAATTTTAGTATAAATAATTTAAAAGATTAGAGTCATTTTTAATGATCTACTTCGTCATATTCAGGATTCTCTTCCTTAAATTTTGCGATCTCGGTCACATATTTCAATAAAATTTGCACAGGATAGTAAACCGCTATCTATAATATTGTTCCAATCAACTGTATCTTTATTTTCATCCAAAAACTTTATACTCAAGTGTTGATAGAGGCCAAAAGAACAGACATATGATCTTTTAATTGATAATGTATATTTTCTTGAAATGAACTCTGGGGACAGATTTTGATATTTAGCAATGTTATACCAATTCAATTTGTTTACGTATAATCTCATCATATCTTCGGATAATTCATATTTTTGAGAAATATCATCCCAATGTTCTTTTTTCAAATCTCTTTCGTGTTGCATTATAAAAAGATCGAAAGCATTGTAATGTCCCGCCATCTCTATTTATTAAGAAAAAATTTCAAGTTTTTATAAATTGGCTCTTTTTAGCGTTACATTCAGCACATTTTCCAGAAACTCTTTTAAGTCCATTGATGTTTGCATAGTATTTTATATCATTTGTTTCAGTTTTTGCCTTACACCTCACACAGTATATGAGCGCCATTTATATAAGGAAATTTTATCATGCATAAAACCCTGCGAGAATACCTATTTCAGTAAGATCTTCCTCGAACTTATTAATTTTTTCTTCTAATTTTTGAAATTTGACAGCATAAGAATCATCGTATTCAACAAATTTATGACCAATATTCTCAAAAGTTTTCGTAGCATCTAAACTAAACTTATCAAAAGACTCTTTAAATTTAGTAAGTTTTTCATTAATTTCACCAACATCGTCTACTGATCTTTTACTTCTTTCATCAAGTTTTTCATAGACTTCTGTTGTAAAATCTTTAACATGCTGTTTATGATTCTCATAATTTTGTTTTAGTTCATTAAACATTTTAATAGGATCTTCTAATTGAATCATTACAACAACATCAAATGGATTAATTCCTTTACTAACACTGCTAATTCTTTTTCCTTTAAAATCTAAGGCATTTTTAACATTCGGATCATGTAAATCAACAATATCGATGTTTTCTGATAATTTTAGAGGTTTTAAAATTTGTTCTTTAACAACAACATCATGTTTGTCAATACCAGGTCGAACACCGACAATTCTTTTTTTATTAGCCAAACTAACATAATTCTTTTCAACTTTGATCGCTTCAGTAATTTTATCAGCTTTTTCGATATGAGACATTAAATTGGTAAATATTTTTTTTGCACCATCTTCAAATTCTTTTTTCAATGTTTTTTATTTTATCAGCAACTGAATTTGAACTCATGAAATTTGCAAGTTTGTTATCATATTCTGCTTTAAAATCTTCAATCTCGACAGCAAACATATCTGAATCTGGAAGGTTTTTGTAATAAATTTTCTAACTTGTTATCAAACTCATTTCTCAAACTATCAAAATTCAAACTATTATCTACATTTTGAATAATTTGTGTTCCAAATACGTCAAAAATATTTTGTGAATCCATATTTATTAAGTAATAATTTGTTAACAACTTCTTTAAAATCTTTACCAGTACTCAGTTCATTCAAAACAAAAACACATAAATGACCACAAATTGGGGGATCTTTATAGTCTTGAATCTGAGAATCATTGTAGTAGACGCTTGATTTTTTCAAATATTTAATCAATTCTATAGGTGGTTTGTCTTCCATACGAATCAAAATAACATGCATTCTTATCATTTTTATAATAACAAATCCAATGCGTTCCACTTCCCATAATCGAGTCTAAATTCACAATTCCACATTCAAATTTCTTAACTTTTTCAGGTAATGTATCTCTCATGAAGATTCCTCTAAAATGTTTAATATTTTTGCAGATTTCTTCCAATTCCCCGAATGTTAAAGGTTTGATTTCAAATTTTTTTTAATGTTTGATTTCACGTAATTCAAAGTTTTTTCATCTAATCCAGATCCTGTAACATCTTCCAACTCTTTATCTAACCAATTTAAAATGTTTCGAACAATAGGAATCACATCCTTTTTAACGATTGGAGCAGCTTTACGAACATAAGGAACAACATTTTTAACAACTGGAATATTTTCTCCAAAATCTAATAAATCTTTCAAAAGACCACCATTTTTAAGTTCTTTCAACTGATTATAAGAAAATTCTATTCTGGTTCCTTTATTGTTTTTCTTATGTTTTTCGAGTTTATTGTATTGTCTATTTGTTAAAAATATCTTATCTTCGCCATTTTTTAGGTGATCTATTTTAAATTGAATACTAACGGGTATTTTTCTTCTTAAAAGCGGATTTTATTTTTTCTTTCTGATTTTTTGCTGAAATTTACATTCACCTCCATTTATATAGTTAAAATTTCAAGTTCTCTTCGATTCCCATTCCTAGTTTTCTCTTCAAAAACATTGCTCCAGCTGTTGGAAAGCGCAACAAATCTTTCACCTAAACTAGCATCTTTTGATAAAAATCTATCCATTGCTTTATCTTGCAAAACTTTATCTGCAATATGTCTTGAATTTGTGTCTCTATGTTTTGCATAAAAAATATCGTGTTCCATAGCAGCTTGATCTAATTTATTTATACCAGGATCTCCTCTTTTTAGTCTTTTTTCGAGTTTTGTGGCAGGCCCCAGATACTGATAAATTGGTACGTGTAATTCAAAAGGTAAATTGTTGATAAAATCATTCAAAAGTCCACTACCCTCAATCATAGATGAACTTATTGCCGGCAAAATTCGTTTTAAATATTTAATTCCATCAGGTTTTTCAATAATTTCGTCAAGTTTGTTCGAAATAAAATCTTTAATTGCTTTCTTTTCGTTCAAAAAATTGTTGTTTCCAGCCTTTTCTTGAGCATAAATATAATTAATAATTCCATCGAGTTTTGTCAAATCGTCGATATATCTGTATTCAATCTTATTATCACTGTATTTTCTCACACCTGATCCTTCGATTCTTTTTTACCAAATTGGTTTAATTAATTTAATATATTTTTTATCTCTACTTGACTTAGGCTTCTTAGTAGATGGATCATTATTTTTGTAAATTGAGTCAGATTCCCATAAAATTTCTGTATACTTTTTCAAATCTTCTTCAGAATATAAATTATCTTTTGGAGCGTCATAGTCTGTTAATAATCTCCATAAACCTTGAGTTCCTTCATATGTTTTTTCATTAATAATGATATCATTATGTTCAAAATTAACGGGTAAATTTCCAATCATAAAACTTCTCTTTTTTCTGTCCCAATACAAACCAAATTTATCATCCTTTGCTCTAGGAAGAAATGTTTTACCCAATTTCACCAATTATTATATCCGTTGTTCCAGGACTTATTGGTTCAACTATGGTAGAGTCTTCAATGATTCGAGGTCTAAATGGTGTCAACGATGGTAATTTTTGGCAATTCAAACTCAGATTCTGGTATCGAAATATCGGCAAACTTGTCGTACAACTGGAACCAAATTCATCAAATTTTGATTATCGCTTAAACCATTTTCAATTTTGCCCTCAACGTTTTTTATTGCAGAAGTTACAGGTTGATTGATTTTTTGAATAAATTCTTGTTCTTTTTCATCAATTCGAATCTGTTCTTTAAATTCTTTGATTAATTTCTATTCGATTTGATCAAGTTTTTTTGCTTCTTCTGAAGTTACGTTCGCCATTTATTTAGGAAAATTTTGAAACGTGAACGTGAACGAGAACGAGAACGTGAACGTGAACGAGAACGAGAACGAGAACGAGAACGAGAACGTGAACGTGGAACGTAAAACGTGAACACGAAGCGTGAAAACGTGAACGTGGAACGTAAAACGTGAACACGAAGCGTGAAAACGTGAACAGATTTACCGTTTTTTCAGTTGTTTTCATAATGTAAATAAAAAGTAAAGATAATGTAAAAATAATTGTAACAAATATTTTATCGAGTAAATTTGTCAGACCACTAAGCAGCATTTATATCAGAAAATTTATTCAAATATTTACCATTTTTTAGGCTTCAAAGTTAGATTAATAGTTAAAAATCCATAGTCTTCTTTCCAAATTTTATCACACAATTCATTAAAGTGGTTAAAACTCATATCAGATCCCACATAATTGTTGTAAATCTTTCTCGAATAGTGATCGTCTTGCTTAAAAACACACAACATATTCAAATTATTTCTAATAACTTGTTTTATCAACCTTTGAAAAGCATTGAGAAAGATAGATACAAGATATGTTTTTGTGACGAGACATTACGAAATATTCCTTAATAACGTCCTGATTTTCCAAAATACAATCATCAAAAACGATTAACGAATTGGGTTTACATTTGCTTAACGGAACTATGTCCTCAGAAGCATTATAAAAATGTGATATTTTTTTGTTTAAGTTTTTCTCAATATTTTCAAATCTTTCTTGTAATTTTTTATAGGCGTCTTGTTCTAAAGATTTACTAAAAACATACAAATTGGAATAAGGAATCAACCTATTGTAGATAAAATTCAATAATAAAGTTGTTTTTCCACATCCACTTGAACCAACAATTAACAATCTGATTGGTTGATCTTTCTTACTTTCTTCAAACGTTTTGAAGTTTTATCTGATCTTTTTGCTTTAAAATTTCTACATTTAAATAGCGAAAATGAAGCTGTTCAAGTTGACTTCAGAAAGCTCTAAATTAGTTTTAAACTTGGAACATCCTATTCATTTAGAGGAAGAATCAAATTATTTTATCGGTTTAAGCGGTTTTTATTCTGACAATTTTGTAATAAATATTAGTGAAAGTTCTCCTTATTGTATAGGATTTAGTGAGAAGAACATAACAAAATATTATGGTTTAAACAAAGGATATTATACCTTCGATCAAATAAAAAATTCCCTTAAAAATTATCTGAAAACATTCAAACAATCAGATAAATCTTTAAACTTTGACGAAAACAAGTTTGAAATGCAAAAAAAAATATCTCTCTAATAAAATTCAAATAAAATCACCAGTAAGAATAATGTTTTCAGCAATTATTGTAGATTTATTAGGGTTTGTTCAAGAAACTATGGAGCCAAATCAGGTATATTTAGGAAATAAAACGCCAAAATTTAGACCGTTTGATGTAATTGAAGTACATTGTAATCTCGTTGAACCTAGTTTTGAAAATCATACCGAACATCTTCACAAGAATCGGAAATTTTGTACACTTTCTTTCCAAATGTTGCTTATGGATCAAAAAATCAGTGAAAAACCGAATGAAATCGATTATATTCCAATTAGAAAAAATATTAAAAGAATTCAAAAAATCGTTTCTAACTATACAAGACTCTGAGGGAAATTTATTAAATAATGAGAGTAAAACAACAATATATTTAAGATTGTCGAAAGAATGATGAATCAAGGGGAGCTATTGAATAGCTTACCTTCAAACTTTCAAAAAAACACCGTTTTTATCAATGAATCTGGACTTTACACTCAAAATAAAAATTACTAGTTAAATGGAGTCAGTTGTAGACCTACATTCAATAACAAAGACATTGTAACGATTGTAGACGAAAACAATGTAATCTGGTTTAAAGCTAAAGATGTTGCAGAAATTTTAGAATATGAAAACACGAGACAAGCTATCATAAATAATGTCGATAATGATGATAAAACAACTTTTGAATGTATAAATTACAGGAGTCTATCCCATAGACCCCTTAACAATCTTCATCCTGACACTGTTTTTATCAATGAATCTGGACTTTATACTGAAATAAAAATTACTAGTTAAAAATGTTTCTATCTAAATGGAGTCAGTTGTAGACCTACTCAATAATCAACTTACATTCAATAATAAAGACATTTGCACGATTGTTGACGAAAATAATGAAATTTGGTTTTAAGGCTAAAGATGTTGCAGAAATATTGGCATTTAAAACTACGAGACAAGCTATCATAGATCATGTTAAAGAAAAATACAAAAAAAGCTTTGAAAACATAGATTCTGACAAGGGTATCGAATCGCGACTCTTACAAAAATTACATCCAGACACTATTTTCAACCTTTAAACTCAAAATAATAATTGCTTGTTAAATTTTTTTCTATCTAAATGGAGTCAGTCATAGATCTAAGAAATAATCAACTTACATTCGATAACACGAATATCTTAACGATTGTAGACGAAAACAATGTGATCTGGTTTAAGGCTAAAGATGTTGCAGAAATTTTACAATATGAAAATACTAGACAAGCTATCATAAATAATATTGATAATGACGAGAAAATAGCCTTTAAATATATAAATTACAAGAGTCTATGCCATAGACCCTTTCAAAATCTTCATCCTGACACTATTTTCATTAATGAATCTGGATTTTATTCTTTAATACTAAGATCTAATAAATTAGAAGCAAAAACCTTTCAAAAGTGGGTTACAAAAGAGGTTTTACCCTCCATTAGAAAATTTGGTGAGTACAAACTTGAAAACAAGATTAAATATTTAGAGGATGAAGTTAAACACTTGCAAATTAAAGATGAAATCAAAACGGAAATAATTGCAAAACAAAGTGTAAAAAATTGACTTAATGAAACCAGACCTTGTTTGTAAAGATTTTGATAAGAAAAAAACACCATGTTTTTGTGTTAATTAAGAAGAATCACATGTGGGAATGGCCTTATTACGTTATCAGAGCTCAGAAACGAGAAATACCAAACCGATTAAAACATCTAAAAATAAATTATCCTGAATTAGAGATTTTGTTCATTGATGACGAACCAAATTCTATCAATCTGTATAACCAAATGAAAGAATCTTTGAATATTTTATACAACGGAAATCATTTTTACTACAAAATATGGCAGAATCTCGACTGATTTATAGAATATCTAAATTGCACGTTGAAAATGTTTCTAAATTTTACTAAACATTCGAATTATGATATTTTGTTTGTAAATGTCTTTTAAGACTAGGTAACCATTGAAGAGTTCTTCCACATTCGCAATGAGTCGGTTTATTTTTGACTTTCTCGGAAAATTCTTCTAGCACAATCTCTACAAAAAGCCTCCTTTTTATCTTTACTATAATGCCAATCACAAAATTTGGAAATATCCTTAATTTCTTTACAAATACAACATTCTTTCTCTTCTAAAGTTAATTTTTCCATTTTATCGTATAATTCTCTTTCATATTTTTTATTACAATCCTTACAATAACAGTATAATCCGTCTTTTCTAGTCTTATCATGATAAAACTTTGATAAATCTTTAAATTCTTGACACTTTGTACATTTCTTTTCAGCCTCCATTTATATAGAAAAAATTAAAGCTTTGACTTTCTCAATTCATATTCATAAAACTTTCCGGTTATTTCTTCATTATTTAAATCTTTTATACTATAAGTTACAGGATCTGTGTTATTAATTTGATAAATCACAAAGATTTCTCTTGACCAATTGTTCTTATATTTGTTCGAAAAATGTTTGTTTTTTACTAACAATTCTTACATGATCATCGACTTTAAATTTAGTTTTCGTGTGAATTTCAGGTGGAACATACTTGAAAACGGTCTCTAAAAACTCCTTTTCTGCATCCTTATCTACGTCTTTGGGCTTCATTTTGATTGTGCTGTGAACCGTTATCATTGTAATTTGTGACTATTTTTTGAAGAATATCGATCCATTTAAAAGTTTTTATTAATCTCAAAAATTACTTTCATTC
Source organism: Homalodisca vitripennis (assembly GCF_021130785.1). NCBI lineage: Eukaryota > Metazoa > Arthropoda > Insecta > Hemiptera > Cicadellidae > Homalodisca > Homalodisca vitripennis. The sequence continues at coordinate 54,953 of NW_025778918.1, read as the reverse complement.
TCTCATTTTGAGTTCTGTTATATCTCTCTACAATACTTGATTTCTCTTCGTTTTCAGTATGATAAATCTTGATGTCGTATTTTCTCAAAACATCATTAAATTCTTTATTTTTAAACTCTAAACCCTTATCTGTATGAAGTAGGTTTGGAGGTTTGTGATTGATCCTTATGGCATCTTTTACTATATCTTCGAAAGCTTTTGAAACATCCTTGCCGTTTTTTCTTTTGGTAGCTCTTGACCAAGCATATTTTGAGAAAGTATCAATAACATTTAACATATACTTAAATCCATCATTTTGATCTGAATAATTAGACATTATAACTAAATCTGCTGCCCATAAATCGTCAATTCCTAAAGTTATAATTTTTCTCTTTTTAAACTTTTTTCGTACTGGTGCATGAATTTCTCTAGCTTCAATCTCGATTTCTTCTTTATTCTTAGATTTCTTTCTTTACTTGTTTTTCATTTGGATTCTTTATAAATTGACTCTTATTTGTCTTACATTTGGAACATTTTGCAGCAATTCTATACAACCCGTTTTGAGTTTGAACGATTTTAGAATCTATATTTTTCGTTTTTTTCTTGCATTTGTGGCAGTGAATCAAATCATCTTCCATTTACATGTCAAAGTTTCCAAGTTTATTTAACTCATCTAATATATCAGATTTTGCTTCATTTTTATAAGCCATACGGTACTGTATCGATCTTATTTTCTAGGACTATTCTCTTATCATCTTTAGCGTTCAGTGCCAGCTTGTTTATAGTGACGGTGTACAACTCATGTTTGTAGCTTTTGATTACTGTCATCTCCCTAAATTCTTCTTTATCTTCGAACAAACATTTCTTCAAGTTTTTCGATATTTATTGTTTTATTTACAACGCATCTCTTAATCCCTTTGCATCTTACTGGATTTTTGTCTAGATATTTGTACGAGTACATTTTCGATCTCAATCCACAAAATTCTTCTAAAACTTCGCTATTTAACTCATCTTTGAATTTCCCTATTACCTTCTTATTTTTAGTAGTGAAACATTCGTGATCTTTTGGACAATCACTTGTATCAAAGTCATCTATATTTTCTTTAATAATTTTAAAAGGATCTCGTTTCAATTCTAGAAAATAACTGTCTGTATCCATGTAACACAGATTCAAATCTGGATCAAACTTCTTTAATTTATCGTAATAAAACTCATACATTAACAATTTTGATAGGTCAAGAACTGAAAATCCTATGTAGATCGGTTTGTTAAATTTAACCTTTTGTTTGAACATGTGACTCGCTATACAGTTGTCGTCAAAGATATTAAAGCATTTGAAATTTGTTTTCTTAGCTTGTTTCATTGAAAATTCTTCATTTCCTAGTTTGATATCACATCTATTTCGCACATTTTCCATAGATTTCCCAAAAACAGAGTTGTTCATTAGCTTATAAAAGTCCTTTTCGAAGTCACTTGTAGCTTTGGTTCTCATGTTTGTGTTAAAATCAATGTACTTTTTCATAAAAGGCTTCTGATCAAATGCAATAACTCTATTCACATGTTTCAAAATCATACCTTGTTCCAAATAGAACTTCAAATTTCTCGAATGAACAACGTATTCAGTTTTATCCAGTAGAGTTGTGCAAAGTTTGTTTTTAAAATGTTCTGGAGCAAGAGGTAAATCCTTGTGATGTTCGTGTAAATTTGTTGGATATTCTAGATCGACTTCAAGAATATAGCCATAATCTTCGTCGCCAGTGAGTTCCAAAATTGTTTCTTGCCATTATGCTGTTGTATATGTTTTCGGGTTCATCCACTTGATTTCGTTATATGGTAAATTTTGCATGAGGCCATACCCATAAAGGTTGTTTGCATCGACGTACAACAGATAGTTTTCGGGCTTTGTCTTATCAAAATCTTTCAAATATTTGTTATTTGCTTTAACATATCGTTTAATGCATTGAGAAATGCCTCCGCGAATACCTTTTTCGATCATCAAATACATATTATAATCACTAATCAATTGTAATTCTATTTTCGTTAATTTTAACATAGCATCCCATGCGAGGCTTGGAGCTGTTAGATAATGTGCTGGATCAAGTTTGTAACAATTTAGACAAATGTTTCTGAAGTTTTCGAATATATCAGCGAGCAATAATACATCTTGGATATTGTACAAATCAGAGTAATTTCCTAGATTTTTCACTTTTAATTTGTTCCAAACGCTCAAGTAATATTGAAAATCTTTCTCAGATATGCTCTCGTCTGTCAAAAGTGAATAGAAATCTTGAATTTTCAGGTCTTCTGTGTAATCAAGTTTTTCAATACTATCGATAAATTCGTAAGGAAATATGCCTTTTCCAGATAGAATTTTAAAAATCTCGTCTTCATCATTTGGCAGTCTTGTTAAAATTTCATTCAATATTCTTCCATCCTGTATAAAATGATTTGTATGCTTGAAATCATCTTTCTTTAGGTTTTTAGCTAACTTTTCAATAGACGATGCCATAAATCTGAACGTATCTACGAAAGAAAACTTGATGAACTTTCTTGGTTTATCATCTTCAAACTCATACCCATATCCTGAATTTACTGAATAATTTATATATTTTTCATCTGTGTTCGCGATCAAATCAACATTACCATACTGTTTTGCCAATTCTTTTATGTACAAATGGGTATCGTAGTTACTCATATTGTGACAGAAAACTGGAATATTTTGAGGAAATTTTAGATTTAAGTTACAAGATAAATGAGCTGAACCTCTAAATTTACCTGTTAAATGACAATGATCTCGTACTTTTTTTCTTGTTTGATTATCAAAACCCTCACATTCACAAATATGACAAAGACTAGAATTTTGGTACGCTAATTCTTCTTCTTCGGTCAATTTCATAGGTTTTTTGTTCTTAGAATTATACTTTTTAGCTATGTATTTTGATATTTTATTGAGCTCTTCAAACAATTTTGCAGGAACATTAGGCAAATCGTCTTCATTTTCGGCTCGATAACATATCGGTTTATTACATGCGATTCGTCACATTTGACACTAAATATAGAGTAAAACCATAAGGAATATGCTTCTGAATCTTCGTTGTAGTCGATTTTTGCGGATTGTTTTTGCATGTGGGAATCTTCTCTAATATGCTTTCAAAATCCATATAAATAACGTAAGGATGAGAAAATTTCTTTTGATAATTAGTAAATGTTGTTGTTTGACCTGGAAATGGCATAATTGGTTTACAAACTTCATGTTGCTTGCAAATTTCTAAATGATCTGTTAAATCTCCAGATTTGTAGAAATGGCTTAAACATCTTCTACAAAGAAATTTTCTTTCCTTATGCTTGGATTACTGAGAACTCACGAGTTTATTTAAATCGGTTATCAAAACATAATGAGATTTGTCTTCTTGTTTAACATACAATAAATCGATTTCTAACTCGGCATCATATTTTTCATAAATTTGTAACGGAACAATGTTGAGTTTCTCATCATAACTGTAGATATTTATAGACATTTTTGGATATTTGTACTTGGAATTATGGCTTCGTTTTTTCAAATAATTGTATATCCTTTAAAGACATTGGATACTCGAAACCTGAAAATATTTCGTCATTTACAAATTTTTCATATTGCTTTGCTCTGTCAACATGTGTCTCGGGTTTTTCAATAGCACATCGGATAGAATAAATAAAGCAATAATCATCTTTATTTTTGATATTTATACAAGCTTTCTTATCTTTGATTTTCTTTGGCAAATCGATATATGATCCTGCGTTCATCATTTCGTGTTTATTAAGGCTCAAAACTAGTTGTTTGGAGCTTTTAAATGTCCATCCAGAACCCTTATTTGGATGATTTGTTTGTTCACGATGTGTTAATTTAATAAATTGTTTAGAAATAAAGTCGTTTACATCAAATATTTCGTCTGCTTTTATAGTAAAATACATTGGGCAAGTTTGTGGTTCACGTTTTACTAAAGTTCGTTCATATTCACATTCCAAAGAGAGATATCCTTTCATATTTTTAACATTCTCTTGAAATTTTTCTATTAAACTTTTAATTTCTGGCCTCATAATTGAAAGATATTTGTAAATTGACATGGAATTGTCGTTCAAGTTTGTTAAAATGTATTGCTTGAAAAGACCGTGTATTGAGGATAACACTTCTACGTCAATGATATTTTTAGGGTTTTCGTTAAGAGTTTTGTCAATTTCTTCGATCATTTCAGACTTAGTTTTATCGTTTGTTTCAATGGACAATTTTTTCAGGATTGATTGAATTTTTTCATCTTTAAATAGATTTAGAACTTTTTTATCTTCCTTAAAGTTTTTCTTTAATTCTCGTAATTTTTCTATATTGTACATCTTTTCATGATCTACAATTTGATTTTCTTTAGCCCATTGTCTTAAAAAATTCAGTTCTTTCTCGTAAATTTCTTTGTTTTTGGCATGGATTTTGGAGCCATAATGTCGATCATAGTTTTTTCTTAAAATTTCTTTTTTGCAAAACGGACATGTTACTTTTTCACCCTCCATTTATATAAGAAAAATTTTAACTAGCGATTTTTACTATATTGGTTTGCAGGAGGTAATTTAAATTCTATAATACTATTTTTTCAATATTTTTAGAATTTGAAAAAAGTAATGATTTTTACTTGAATTTGACAGAAAATCAGCACAATTTCTGGTGAAACAGTGATAGATTCTTCTATTTATTATAGAAAAATCTGTAAACTAAGACTTAAAATTATTGAAAAAAATAGTATAGTTATAGGACAAAATAGTACTTTTATTACTATATTGGTTTGTAGGAGGTAATTTAAATTCTATAATACTATTTTTTCAATATTTTTTTTCTTTAACTTTTCCAATATTTGTCATTAAGATTTTAATATATTTACAACAGAATTTTCGTTGATTTTAAGCAGATATGAGATCAATAGATTGATTTGACAGCTCAAGAAAGTAAAAGCAAACAGCTATAGATTCGGTAATTTTTCATTCGTGATTTATGGTTCACTAGAGTAGATACAATAAGCCGGTTCTGGGTCGCTTTTGGAGACGAACGGATGTAGATTCGGTAAATTTTTTCATTGAGATTTGCTGTGTTGTTTCTCAGCTTCCTTTATGGTTCAATGAACAGTATTTTACATTGATTTTCGGTCGGCTCCAAAAGTGGTCTAGAAACCCCATATTACTATCTACTTATATATTATATTTTAATTAGCTAGTTTGTTAATGCCAATAAATACAATTTTAGCTAACTTATTTAAGGTACATTGTTCAGGGCGCCTCTCCATCACATGTTCTGAATCGGAGCATAATGTAGACCTGACCAAATATATTAAAACTAAAATTGGTGTTAGAGCTCTCTGATATACTTTGGCATAGTTAAACTTCATTTTGATTGCATTATTTGAGTGCTGTAAGATACTTTTTCTTACAAATCGTTGCTTGTTGCCACTAAAAGTATTAGAGATAGTTTCTTGTAAACGATTATATTCAAATTACAGCAATCACTAGACTATATAAAAAATGTGTGTCTTCTAATGTTTAAAATAGAGCAGCTGTAAAATATGTGTTTTTTCAAGAAGATATAATAATATGTATTTTAAGAACAAAATAGTAGTAGTAGTGTTATGTATATATATATTATATGTCAAGTCTTACTTAAGGGTCACATGTATTACTTATAGGGATTGCTCGAACATATATTACTACCGCACTGGCCCTTCTGTGTACAATTAAAAGCCATTAAAACTATATTGTACAGAAACCATTATAAAGATTTTAATAAAATCAATTGATGTAATGGGAATTAGCTCTTGGCAGTACACCTTATTAATATTTACTAAAATGTAAAATAATATGTACAAACCCTTTTTAATTGCTTTCAAGTACCTTAAATTTTATTTTTGGTTGAATAAGAATTGTTTACTGCTCAGACGTCAGAATTGTAAGTGCCGCATACTTAAATTTTGTAACCTTAGAAAATATGCTAAAATATTTACATGAAAATGAAAACTATACATGGTACAGTGAAAAAAAAACTTATTTTACTTCTCAAATATATTCAGGATTAAGATTTATCATTTGGCAAAAGGAGCATTAAACAAATTTAAATAAATGTGATAGGAAAGTATTTCTTCATGGCACTGATTTTGGACAATAGTTGTTTGACTTATCAAAGCGAAGTAATTGTGCAGAACGTTGAAATAAATCTAAAGTTATTGTATACAACTCGGAGCCTTAAATGTATAAACCACATGTTGACTTGCTGTTGACAAACTAATGACTTCCTACTGGGTTGCCTTTGATGTTACAAGTTCCGATTTTCGGCGAATCTTCTCCGTGAGCGGCGTAGATTGTTTGAGTCAGCTGTAATCTTTATAAAAACTGTAAATCTCAAATAATTATCAGGAATGTTTATCATGTTCTGTGTTGTTCATATATTTTTAATAATATTTAGAGAGAATTAAAACATATTACTTTAAAAACAAATATTTAGCTTTAAATATACTTCTTCACTCAGGTTGAATAGTTTACTCATAACTCCTTACGGAATTATGTTTAAGTGTTTGATAATGAATGCCAATTTAAATGATCTCATCAGTGGAGTTAGAATAAATTTAAAAAGCGCATAGAGAGTATACATATAGTAAATACAAATAGACAATAGTGTTCTAGTTTACAAAAATCCTTTTAGTAGTTCTAATAATACTTATAATATATTCAACATCATGATACTTTTTATAGAATTAGCAAAAGGCTATTATTCTGTATGTCTGACTAATTTACCTACAAAAACTTGAAGATTTGTAACAATAAGCTTTATTGTTATAGAGGTAACACTGGTTTTGAAGATGGTACATATCGCTCAATGATCCCTGGCTGAGCGTTAGCGAATCTTTTTCGTTGATTGTATAACCAGTCGAGAAAATAGCAGAAAAAATACATTTGTGTAACAAACTTTGTGTAACTATATGAGATTTTGCATATTAAATTTTAACACTTGTATGTAAGTTTTAAATCATAAAAAAAATTAATAGGGTGAGAAATCAATATTGAAAATGGAAGACAAGATTTGATTTCAGCGTACTCTTCCTACCTCAACAAAACTTTTATTATTTAAAGACTGTTAGGAAACACAATTTAATGAACGAACATTTGAATTTCTGATATGGTAAGATATCTTGGGAATTTATCAACAGATTTCAACGTCAATAAAGTCTATAAATCAGTAAGGTGACAAAACTCTTCCTTTCTGATTCTTATGGATGTATAAATTACTTTCTGTATGATTATACGTTTATATATTTATCTAAAGGACACATATAGATTGAAATGGGCTATACTTCAACTTTTGCATACCATTTCAGCTAAGCCTGTTACGCAACACGTATTGTGGTATACTCGTACCTTTAACAAAGTGTGCATTTAAACTAATTATCTTTTATTATGTTACATATATCTTATATTATATAATTCCGATTTGTGTTTTTATGCTGTTTAATACGGGTTTAAATTATATACAATATGTCCCGTTGGTTAAAACATAAATGTGACAGCCAATTATAGCTCAAATAGTAATACATGACACTCGTAAATACGAGTTTAGTCTCTATATATTCTAAAGAGATAAGATCAAATACAAGAAGGTGGATTGCTTGTTTAAAAAAGCAGAGATATACTATTAAACGAGACCTTAAATTTTTAATTTAATCTAAACAGTGAGGTTAAATTAAAAATTCATGGTGAGTACCAAAGTGGAACTATCTAAAATGGAATTTAATCCTGCATAACGTTTCAGACCGAAATATTTAAACATTTTAATTTAAACATAAACCTTATTAACCTATGAGTTAAGAGTAGTTCTGTCGGCAGGTAGCCACAATACTTGTCGAGTAACAGGGTTTTACTATGATTGCACACAAAGCTTTAAATCTGTATAGGTAATTTTGTTTCTAGATGTCGTGCGGACAGATAGACTGACATCCATGCATTAATAAAGAAAAGAAATATTTACCTCCGCCCCCCTGTCAGACATAAGAGAATATACGTAACATACCCTACTGAGTCATAGGCATCAATGACGCTCAGCCTAATTTCAGACTTGCACCATACACCATCATAGAACACATTCTTGTCAATGCAGAAATACAGTTTCATGCAAAATGTAGAGTCTACATAGGAAGTCTTACAAAATATGTCTTTATAAAATGAAAAAGAAATAAAATGAAATGAAATTCATTAAAGTGAAATAAATAAAATAAAATAAATTGCTCTAAAATTAGATGTCTCCGACTTTTTACATTTAATTTCTGATCTATTGTTTTTTTATTATTACTCTATGAATAAAAGCATCACCTATTAAAATCACGTATAATTGTATACAGGTTGTTTAAAAATGTATTTATTCAGCTAGTTTCTCGTTTCCGTCATGGTTTCCTTTAAGACTAGAGTTAAAATTTCACTTACGCTGAGGGAAATGCTATCGAGTGATACAACCATCTATGTGTTCCTCATATATGAATGAAGCTTCATGCGAAATTTAAAGTCTGCAGGTCCGTTAAATTATATTTTTTATCTCCACGAATAATAGGCTGAGCTTTAACGTATAGAAATTATATGTAATACAATATACTTATTGTTTGACAAATGCTACCTTCATAATGTCTTCACTTTACGACGACATATTTTTTCACGCCTTCTAGCAGTGTTTCAGAACGTGGTATTCCTAATTATTGCAGAAACGTTGTTTACACATTTTTATTCAATAAATACTAAAGTTTGCTGTAAAATACTTTTTCAAAGCTTTGAATTCAAAGTTAAATCATTAAATGCACGTCTTGTCTTATATTTATGGGATAATAATTTGAACATCTAGATATTTTATATTCGACATAGTATTGCTAATTTTGGATTTAAAATAATTTCAAGATTTCATCCAATAGTTCAATATTTGTGCGGCCAATATTATATTTGGAGGGAATGAATTTATAAGTTGATGATGTTTTTATCCCTTTCATAATTTAATTTAATTTATTTTTTAGGAATGGTCCATTATATAAATATTAAAGAGTTAAATTTCTTGTACTTGTTGATAATTTCATTAAGACCAATATGAAGGTAGTATAACAAATATAAATTATAAAATATTTATAATGTTTTTATTACCTACATTAAGATTAGGCTATACTGGCGGCTATTTTGATTGTAGTACCATAAGGACAGTAAAACTTATACATATTTACGAGCGTATTTTTTGGATATAGAATTATGAAATATTTTGTTTAATTTTACAGATATAATTAATAAGCATCAAACCGTTTGTGTAATTTATTGATAATTTATTAGGTTTAAGACAAAATCTCAAATTGTTCTGTGCTTTATCAATAAGTGCATAAAAGCACTAAAAATGTGTGGTTGCGTGTTGTTTAGATTTATAAAACGGGATATTTCTTATAACGCTAATACCTTTCGGTAACTTTTTTATCAGCCTTTATATCCATGTATTTATAAAGGCAGATTGGGAATTTAAAGATAAGTAATTACTAAACTAATAATTAGTTATTGGGGGCATTTAAACATAAAAGAATAAAGTTATGTAAAAATAGTTTCAAAAGTAACCTCTACCTACTTACCTTTATAACTATATAAGGTGTCTACTTTCTACCACACCAAAACCTTTTTTAGTTTTTCGATGTTTTTATTGGGTTTTTGGAAAAAAATTTAAATCCTTTCTGCAATTTATCGTAGGTATAAACAGTATACATTATAGAAAATAGAAAACCTTTAGGTGTGTAATAGCTTAAAATGAGACATCAGCCATATATCTAAGACCAAAAATAAGAGCGCAAAACTGCATGGCGTTTTCAATTGTTACTAACCAATGTTTGAGGAGAACATTACATTTGTTTCACATATAAAAAAAAAGCATATAAACAGCTGGCTGTTTATATGCTTTTGGTACATAAATTATAAATATTACATTACAAATATTTATCTGCAGAGGATTTATTACGTAAATAGTTTTTAGAAATTGAAACAATAATTTACATTGAATTTACTTTTAGAATGTTAATAATAAATATCATCCTGATCCTTTCAACGCATTTATTATGGCAATTGTTAAGAAGTTACTGCAGTAACATGAACTCATTAGATATAAGAAGTAATTTATTTACGTGTTCCAAAATAAGTTTAAAGATTACATTATACCGCTTACAGACATACACAGTGCAAAATTCCTGATAACTTGCATTTAAAATTGTTTATGTAGTTATGTAGTAGAAAAATAGAGATAGGATGTTCATGTAGAAGACAATATATTCAAACATAATATTAATATTTGTAACGATAGTTGTAAAAAAATAATTTTAAAACTAGCATTAAATTTATTTGGCTATGTTATACAAACATCTATTTAAATATACTTTTTATGTCTTCTCTCTCATTTATGAGCTATATATGTACTGACTGTGTCCTTTGCAAAATTATTACAGGATTACAGGTAACCCTTTGCCAAGTCAGGTGAGCCAAGTTTGGTGGGTCTCTTGACGATCTCTTCAAGTCTAACTAACCGTGCGCAAGGCAAATAACTTATTCACAACCCAATTTGGCCAAGTGGTCTGATTTCTCAATCGTAAATTCTGTGTGCTTTCCAAACTTTCTTTGCAATGTAGACTGCGTCGATACCGGAATATCATTGTCAAATCGCAATTTGATATTAAATATAAATTTAAAATTTAGGCCAAATTGCATTTTAAATTCAGAATTTTATATTTAATCTAGTATTATGGTAAGAACAGGATCTCAATATAATTTTAAAATTCTAGTAGAATTGATCTTTACTTTAAACATAAGTGTTATATTCTACACTGCAATATTGTCTGATTGGGATCTCATTGTAAACTCACAATTTTATATTAAATCTTCTAGCAATATGGTCAGATCATTATCAAATTACAAACTTACAATAAAATATATATTCAGTCTATAGATATGACCAAATCAATAGATGAGTTAAGTCACAAATCTATATTTGATGTAGTTGTGTGGTTAGATCCATATATCTTTGTTAACTCACAAGTTTAAATTCAAACTAGTAGTGTAGTCATATCTCGATCGCGAATAAAAATACTTGCAAATAAGGTATATGCAACGATCTCAGTATTGTCCCAATTTATATTTGTATTCAGTTATATGTTAAGTTAGAAATCACTACAAAACCTAGACTTTGCGATTATGCCATATTTTATGCTTAAGTGTAGTGCGCTTTCATTAGGTAACATTGCTTTCTTTAAGAGTGCCTTCCAGCGGTTGTTTGGTCCTTGATAAAAGATTATAACTTAAAGAATTTTGTAAATTTCGTCAAGGCAAATGTTTTGCCTTTATTCTCCGTGTTCTCGTAAGAAAATTGTACCATATATGAAACTGCCACTTTAATTAATAGTGTATTTGAGTAGAATATTTGTAGCTCTAAATTTGTAGATTAAGTACGTCTAGATGAATACAATTAATGGTGCAATTAGAGTGACTTAAGTTAACAGATGATTTACATTCAATACACAGTATACTAATCAATGTGGTATGGCAATAAATTTGGAGCACCTTTACCATTGTCCAAATTTTTAGGTTATTAACGTGAAAAAAGTATGAATTAATTTTACTAAACACAACACTTTATAAGCTTTATAAATGTATATATTTATATCTGAAGTACGAGTGTATTTTTAGAAACTGACATTTTAATGTTTCATGTCTAAGAGCATTCTAATAATAAAATAAAATTGATTTGCTTAAAACTCGTAACTACAGTTTAGAGACGTTAAATCGTCACATTAATAGCCAATTAAACTTAAAATTAGTACCGTAGTTTAAAATTACTTCCACATTATAGTTATAAGGCACAATAAAATGATAACCTGTTACCATAATTCCATACCATAAAATATTAAAACTTGTTTGTAAATTAGTATAAATTATTTAAGTAGTTGTAAAATAATTTTTGTAACTACAGTCTATACTAGTAAATATAGATTCCTCTATTCCATTCTTTTTAATGCATTACACATTGAATGGAACAAACTTTATAAAAACGGTCACGAACTGACTCCATCACGTTGCCGGCATAGCTTTGGACCATTAATATCCTTATCTGCTACGGCTCTCGTATGTCAATGGATTGAGTCTACATTCATCAAGTTTTTCGTGATAAAACTAGTTCTTAATTTAATTTTAAGTGATTTTTTCTATTTCTTATTGTAAGGTTGGTTTTGTTTATATTAAGGTTGTGAAATATTATAATGTATTATGAGCAAGGACTGTTGTGAGAGGAGTTAAATAATAGGTTCGATTGGCAATACAACACCCACACCCTCAAATGAACCAACACATATTTTATTTGTAATAGCATCTCATTATATTGATGAAAATCTTAAATAACAATGGAAACCGACATATTGAACACAAGATTTAATACCAATTACGTTTAATATTAAATTATTCATTACAATTTATTTTTAATTGATTTAACTATGACATTTATTAGTAAACTTTGTAGTGTTGTAATAAATATGTGTTCATTAACTAACGTGAGAAAACTTCCTTTTAAAATATCTAAACAGTTACATAAATTTACATGATTAAAACAAAGAGTGACTTTTCCAAATTGTGAACATTTACATAAAATATATGGAATAGGAAAATATGAATTTCAATATTAAACTATTCATTTGATTTCTACACATTATAATCTTTTCTTTGCATTACTTTAGGTACAGGTACCTTGGAATTGTAAATGAGACGTATTAAAACCGAACACTGATATAAAATACTACGTTCCTAAAATTAAATACAAGATTATCTTAACTTTAATTTTTTTTGCACTTGACACTTATTACGCCTAAAGGAATTTTCCCCGCACACGAACACAAGCACTGGCACTCCCGAACGTCGCTTTTCGAATCTAGTCCTCGACTTCCTCTCTCTCCCTCGTTTTTCCTCATTTTTGATGTTCTCCCGCCAGCTCTCGTGACCACGCCTATGTCAAATCTCTCTATCATAATTAGTGAGTACCAATTTTTCATATCAGCATGGCTGTCCCTCAAATCGGCGCATGATTTTTAGAAATAAGCGTTTCCGCTGCTTAAACAAGCATTTCCTGTTTGTTCATCATCGATGTCTGTGCGGATGTGCGTATCCACTTATATCCGGAGGATGTTTGTATCGAATTGTAATACAAGACTTCCTTCCCAGCAACTATCTGTACATTGATTCTATGAATTTTGTTATACTAATAATTACGTATGTCTTACGTTATTTAATCTTCGATGATGTAACTATTTGCCTAGATTCCTTCTAATCCTCATTCCTCGCTCTTGGCCTAAATCTTATCATATCAAGTAGGTCATGCCAGGACAGGTTTCCACTACGGAAAATTGCGAGAAATGAATCTTTATGGAAAGTTCCTGAATATCCCTCGATGAGCTTGGATGTTATCCTTGAGGGTCCTTAAGGACCATACAGAATTTATTGGTTTTTCAAGGCCATCAGTTGCGTTTCAACTTAGCGAGAGAAGTACGATGAATTTACAAACACCTGCATTCTTATAGCTATTAAATAGCCGTCTCAGAGTGACGTAGTTCACTACGCTAATCAGTTTCTAGCTATAATAAAAGTCTTATAATTGGTTACAGAACCAAGATAAATAATTTTAGAATTTAGTTTGTCCAGATCTAATATGCGACCATCATAACTCCAGGACCATTGAATTAGGCCTAAGATCCTCTACTGAGATATTATAACAAATCAAATATAATTGTCTATTCACTTACACATAACAGTAAAATATGCAATACACTTCCATAATTGAAAAAGCGAAATTTCCCATAGGCCCGTGTAAGAGAACGATTCCATATATAATTTTAGTTTTTAATAAAATTTCTATGGTATGGCTATCATTAAAAACATGTGGCTTATTATTGTAAAAAATACATTATTATGAAAAGCATTAATACATAAATACAAAGCTATATTTAATAATTTTAGACAACGCGTAATAACCAGCCTACTTCTTTCAAAACACATGTACGTTGGTTTTTATAAAAGTCTTTAAATGTGTAGCAAAAGATAGTGACATCTTTAATTCATGTATTACACTACTGATCGGATGCTGCATATTTACCAAGAATTTAAATTATAAGTAAATTACTATCTGTATTTTTATCTATGTGTTCCAAAAGTGATTACAGAAAGTATTAAAAAAAGATGTAATGCTATTTGTATGCTTACTCTATGCTTTCAAGACTGTAAATATTAATACATCTAAAATAGTACTTAAATGAATTAAACATACAATTATTGTGGTGTAATATTATAATGTTTACCTAGAACAGATGATTACTTTTTAAAACGCGTCACATAGTGTGCCGTACCGTAACAAAAATTAACTAAAATAATGCGATACAATGGTTTGGCAAGTACTTATTAATTTAAGAAGATACAGTGAGAGGTTCGTTCATCATCGATTTTGTAAGCATAACCTTTATATAACGTATATTTGCAGAATAGTGATGCATCAATGGTTTCAATCGGAGTTTAATTTGAACTGCTGGTGATTGGAAACCGAATTAATACTTCATTGTCATAGTGTACCTAGCACGTATGTGATATACACAGCAAGCAGTGTGGTCGTATTGTATTTAACTATAACAACTATAAAAAATTGCGTAAAAATGCCCGTATTATAGTTTAGTACGTTATTTATACTATTATATTGTATTTATATTCTATTTAGATATTTGAAAATGCTTTTTAATTAGTTTCTATAAAGTGTATGTTTCCTCCAATAAATCTTATTTATCAATTCAAAATGGTAGAGATATTCAATCATACATGTTTGATAATTCCTTTTTGTATTAATCTACAAATATTCCCTTGCATCACACACACACACACACACACACACACACACACACACACACACACACACACACACACACACACACACACACACACACACACACACACACACACACACACACACACACACACACACACACACACACACACACACACACACACACACACACACACACACACACACACACACACACACACACACACACACACACACACACACACACACACACACACACAAACACACACACACATGCACGCGCGCGCGCATACAAATGGGAATATAATAATAGTAATTTATTCTAAGTATTATAATTAATTATTGGCATAGAACAAGAGCTTAGTATTTTACATGTATAGACATATAGAAATTATGCGCAGCCTCGCATGAAATGTTCTGCCGAAAAACACGACGCTATAAGTATTTTAATTTTAAATTTCTACAAACTCCTGACATAAGTGATAGTCACTGAAAGATATTCCAGTCATATGATTCATTTTAGATTATAATTCAGAGAGCAATCAGTCTTTTCAAGCCTCTGACGTCGGAGAGTGTCTGTGAAATAACAAGAATTTCATTCCAATAATGAAATATATTTGGTTAAATAGTACCAATACGATTAGATTACAGTAGCAATTGAACTATTTTAGGCCGTTGTGGAGGAACCCTCATCTCAACACTGATGATGTAATAAAATATTTTAGAACGGAAGAAACATTTTAGGCACATTTCAATTTCAAAATAAAAAGCTTCAAATGTTAAACACATTTAAAAGACTTTCATTTTAGGCTTTACAAGTATGTGAGTTTCATTCAATTTGTTTTGTTGGTCCGATCATGAAAATAGTGGCTATATATATTACAGGTGTAAAAAGGTAATCAGTCAAAACGTGTATCGGAAGCATATCCCTACCGTGCATGCCCTTGCAATTTATTTCCAGGGTACTGTATTCGAAAGCTACAGTTTTTGTGTTAATGCCCAGGTAAAAAGAATATACACACGAAGGTTTAAGAAGAAGGTGGGTTTTATAAGAGTCTTTAAATCTGCAATAAATTTAAGATAGTAACTTCATCTTTGATATTTGCATTACACTACCGATAAAATATATGATATTTAATAGTTGATAAAAGTATATTTTCACTAAAGTTTCCAATTTGACCATTTGAATACATTCTGTGCTGAACTGACGTTAAGGAAAATGCTGGAATAAAAATGTCAAGCTTAATCTATACTTTGAAAACCATAAATGTATAGAAATAAAAATTCCTATATTAATTGTTCAAAAGCTGTGTTTCATATTATAATGTTCACATAGAACTGTGAATTAACCTAGCAGGTTCTTCAAATTAATAACAAAATTTAATTTGTCATGGATTTAGCTGGGCGTTGATAAGTCAATCAGTCAGCTCATATGTTTTTATAATATATATATATATATATATATATATATATATATATATTAATATATATATATATATATTAATATATATATATTAATATATATATATATATATTAATATATATATATTAATATATATATATATATATTAATATATATATATATATATATATATATATATATATATATATATATATATATACTAGAGTTTGTGTGGTTGAGCATAACAACATCCCAACACAATGAAATTTAGAAAGATCACAACATTTTTTAATGTTTGGCGTTTATAATATTAATTTGATCGATATCTAACAAAATATGTACACGATCATTCCATATAAACCGTCTAAGGTCGAGAAACACTAACTTGTAATGTAAGAGTTTGCCAATATCTGGTATTTTTAGTTTTGTTAATTCGTGTTTATATATATTGTCAACTGACTTTTATTTACTATTAAATTTGTATAAGTGGCAATAGCCTAATTTAATTTCAATAAACATTGAATCACAATAAGTACTTACTCCGCCGGGACTCGAACCCGGATCTCTCACTATACAAGGTGTTTGAAAAGTCTAGGTACGGCTTAATATTTTACAAACCATAGCAGATAACATCTATAAACTGTGCACAGTGTCATATTGCTATGTAAACTATTTTTCCTTTCTATTACCATGACATGCCAACCATGGGGGGGGGACGGCACACAGAGGAAAACATGAAAATCTTAAATTAAAGCATGGGTCGAGTGATCCTTATTTGAAAGAGCTCACTTAGTAGAGTTGAATGCCGCAAACCGCATCTCAAAAGGTTTATCCAATCAGAAATGGCGGGTTGTTTTAGGTACACATTTTGAATCTAGCGCTGCCATTTCTGACTGGATCGTCGTATTCTGATGCGGTAGGCGGCGTGTCACTCAACTAACCAATGGTTTCACTGATTAGTATTTATAAAAAATAAACAAATTTAATTCAAAAATTAAGTGGTAAGTTAACTATTTCACCAACAAAGAACAAGGGTAGAACTTAAGTATTGACACTATACACTTGTGATCTGCCGCCGACCTGTAGTTTGCCCAGTGGGAGACAAAAGAAAGGATCTTCGTTCTTGAGTTCGCGGCGAGGAAAGGTCGAACCATAGAAATAAAACAGCGAAGTCGGAATAAAATCTTACTTGTTTCATTTCGAACGTTTGTGATTAGAGATTTAGATTAAGATAACAAAAGATTAAAACTAATTGAATTAAAAATTAACACATGATTGAAAATTTAGAATTTGGCTCTAGAACAATAGAATTAGAGAATTGTAGAGAGAGGAGCCGAATTATGATCTACCGCATCCCGAACCAATTTTACGACTCTCTGCTCTAAGATCGCCTCCAGTGATGCCCCTTCCCTTCTCTCTTGGCCCCCGACCAATCAGAGCGCCAGTTCTTCCCTGGTGGTTGTCCATCAGGTGCTGCCGCCAACGATTCACCCAGTAATTAACAAAACTACATGGTACTTTGGACGGCACGAGGCCTGCGTTGAACACAGCTCTTCGCTGATGTCAGCGGATTCCTTACACGTGTCTGCGGCAACACCAGGTCGTTAGCTTTAGTTTAATGCACCTGCAGGCTGTGGAAAATTCCCTGTCCCCTTCCTCTGAAGTCGGCTCAGCGCCTATATTTCGCTATATTATTCCGGATGGCACTTAATGTGTACGGTGGCATTATCACACCTTGTGGAGGTCTTGACTTCCATTCTAAATAGTGATTAGAAGTAGTCACTAAATTAATGTTATGTAAATTTTCGCAGAATTCTCAGTTTAATATTAGTTTAAATTAATTTATTTGTTGAAGCTTTGGGGCGTTAACACCGAGGTGTCACACTCCCCCCACCCTTAGATCATGCTAACGCCCAGCCAACCTCCAGTGCGGTGATGATTCTGGACAAAAAAAACTGTCGGTTTTTAACCAATGTAAAAGAAGGATAGACACATCAGAGCCAGAGCGTCAAAATTTGCGTCAAAAATTCCACAGAAAACATCAAACCAACAAAATTCAAAATTCAACCAACATTTTCTCGGTTGTGCATCAAAATGCACAGACTGCCACCAACAAAGCAGACGAGCTGTCGCTCATGGCACGCGAACTGCATCCTGACGTTTTTGTTATTTCTGAACATGGTTTCAAACCTGAAACAGTCAGACTGTTCAGGATTGACAACTATAAATTGGCAACATCTTACGATCGAACTCATTTTAAAGGGGGAGGTGTGGCAATTTTCGTAAAATCTGATATTGAATTCCTTCCACACAAGTTGACTCACAGTTGTGATTTAGATTTTGAAGTGGATGGAATACAAATCGGCCTGAATTCTGATGATAAAATTACAATTATTGGTTTATATCGTTCTCCAAACGGATGCAGCAATATTTTTTTTGAAAATTTTGAAAATCTTCTAAATTCTATCTGTTTGAAGTCGTCCAAGTTTATCATAACTGGCGACTTTAACATTGATGTTTTAGACCACACCAATCCCCTGACCCAGCGGCTACGCGACATCCTAAATTCTTTCGGATTGATCTGGTCAGTAAACACGCCAACACGAGTGACCGCCACATCGAGTAAAGCCATCGACAACGTCATCACAAACATTCCAAACGCCTCAGTCACTGTTTTCAATGCGGCCATCTCTGACCACTTCGCTCAGGAGACCACTATCAGTAACTTTCAACCAGAAATTAAACACCCGTCATCCAAAATCAAAAGAGACACTAGCTCGGAAAACATTGCCCTTTTGAATACGTTTTTAAAAAATGAGTCCTGGTCGTTTTTAGACAATCTTGAAAGCGCAGATGAAGCTTACACCGCGTTTCATAATCTTTTTGTTTATCACTTAAATGTAACTTGTCCTTTCAAACATTTTAAAGAGCGCAAACAAGCAAAACAAAATTCTTGGGTGACGAAGGAAATTTTAGAATTACGTGAACGGCTCAAATTTTATCATTCGATTTACATTAGCACCGAAAATGAACAATTTAAAACTTTTTTTAGAAATTTCAAGAGCAAATATCGGAAAACAATAAAATCTGCAAAAGCACGTGAAATTGAAACAAAATTGAAAAATTGCGAAAACTTTTCCAAAACTGCTTGGGGCATTATTAAAAATGTAACAACACAGCCAAATTGCCCAAAAACCTTCCAAATTCCAAAGCTCAAAATCCAGGACGAAATTATTTCAGATCCCTCTAAAGTGGCAAGTGAATTCAACTCATTTTTTTCATCTGTTGCATCACTTGACCCATCATTCAAAGGCCTCAATTGCAGCGAAGTGTCATCGATGGGACCGGTCTCATCCATGGCACTGTCTCCAGTGAGTGAGGAAGAGGTGGCCCGCGTGATACAGGGATTGAAACCAAAAAAATCATGTGACATCAACGGCATGTCTGTGTGGCTGCTCAAACGTTGCTCTAAGCATATTTTGGCTCCACTCACAAATTTGATCAACTTGTCTTTCGCCCAAGGCATTTTCCCCTCCCCTTTGAAATCTGCGAAAGTCACACCCATTTTCAAAAAAGACGATCCTTGCCTTGCAAGCAACTATCGTCCAATTTCAATCCTCCCAGTTATGAGCAAAGTTTTTGAAAAGATTTTTCTTGTCAGGTTTGAAAATTTTCTTGATCGTTTTGAAATCCTCTGTTCCGAACAATTTGGTTTCAGAAAAAACAAATCAACAATCGATGCGGTCACAGACCTAATCGATACAGTTGTCGATGGCCTGGAGAGAAGAGAACATGTGTTAAGCATATTTCTAGATCTCTCTAAAGCATTCGACTGTGTACATCACGAAACACTGTTGTACCAGTTGACGACATGTGGTGTTCGAGGTCTGCCGCACAATTGGATCTCGTCTTACCTCAGGGATAGAAGCCAGTGTGTGCAGATTGCGAATACCCTGTCAGGAAAGGTTAAAATGACTTATGGTGTCCCACAGGGATCTATCCTTGGACCTGTCCTTTTCCTTGTGTACGTCAACAGATTGAACTCATCGATCCTTACGGGGAGGATGGTTCAGTATGCTGACGATACAACTCTCTGCATCAGAGCAAAAACAAAAGATGAATTAGAAATCAACTCATTTTTAGAACTGAATTCATGTATTCAGTATTTTTCAAAACTAAATCTGAGGGCCAACAGTTCCAAATCAAGCGTCGTCAATTTTTTTCTCCGGCAGCAAGAACCTGACAACTTCGCTGCCGTGATGGCGGATGATGTTCTAATAGAAGAAACTGATTCCACCAAGTTCCTCGGAATGCACCTAGATCGAGGGCTGACTTGGGACGATCACATTGACGGCATTTGTTCAAAGGTTTCCTCAGGCATTTATGCCTTACGGAACCTTGCAAAATTCTGCTCTTTGGATATACTAAGAACGGCCTACTTTGGCTTGGTATATCCACATCTGACATACGGTTTGAGACTGTGGGGCAGCTGTTCTAAATACAAATTCGAACGTGTATTTAGAAGTCAAAAGAAAGCTGTCCGAATCATTTCAAAATTGAACTTCAGAGATTCATGCAAAAACACCTTCAGGGAGCTTGGATTGCTGACTTTGCCCTGTCTCTATATCCTGGAGGTTGTCCTGTACTGCCGTTCTAAGTGTAACTTGGTTCAAGGCAGGGACGTTCACCAGTACGGGACTAGAGGCAGGGACAACTTCCGCGTTCAACAACACAGAACTGCAGCATTCGAACGTTTGCCGTCTGAGGTTGGTGTCAAGCTAATCAATAAGCTCCCTGAAGAGATCAAACAATTGAATGACCAAAAAAAATTTAAAACTCGACTAAGACATCTTTTGCTGTCGAGGGTGTTTTACTCGGTTGACGAGTTTATGGAGAGCCGCTGGGACGAAATTCAAAACCAACACCATCAATCCTCTGGTTCTGGTGTGGCAGTGGCAGGATTGTCTGGTGAGAATGAAGATGAGAGTGAATGAGAGAACCATGTGACTGTGTGCGTGAGTGAATGAAGTTTAGGCCTACCTTTTTACTATTTAAATATTTATTTATGACGTTTGTATGCAATTTTATAATTGTTACCGCAATAAAAATATTATTATTATTATTATTATTATGCTGCCCTCAGCATGGGGTACTCGTAGAGTACCGAGGAGCTCTCGGTGTGCCTCCATCCCAGCCAAACGTACAACCGCCACTCCGTATACATTTTTTGTTTGCATGAAATTTAAAGTTTGGACGCTTGCTTGCGGCTTAGGCTTCCTCTCTTTACAACAATCTTTACATAACTTTCTCTTTCTCTTACTCACTATTACAACGGTCTCTCTCTTTACAAGATTTCTTATCCAACTACCTATCTGCATATGTATGGCTTAAACATAGAATACACCCAAGTTACAATATCAAAACACACCCCGTTACGCAAAAAAGG
This sequence comes from Homalodisca vitripennis, assembly GCF_021130785.1. Classification (NCBI taxonomy): domain Eukaryota; kingdom Metazoa; phylum Arthropoda; class Insecta; order Hemiptera; family Cicadellidae; genus Homalodisca; species Homalodisca vitripennis. The sequence goes on along the minus strand of NW_025778918.1, from coordinate 33,221 downwards.
AAAAAAAAAAAAAACATGAACAATTCCAAAGCATCATCACTTATGCGTTAGCATCGCATCACTAATTTAATAAACTAATTCAGCAAACAGTAGACAACAATTAAATATTTACTCTATAACCGCATGATAATCAGCTAACCAATATTATAATAAAGTATTTAACGTAACAATACAGCGAACAGTACAAGGGAACTAATTAGTGCTCCTGAAACTACTCAAGTACATCACAGTTCAATGTACATCACACCATCTTAGACAAGATACATTTATTAAGCACTCCAGGATAACTGTGTTTTTATTAGATTTAAATTTTGATAATGAAAGTCATTGTTTTGCGACATACCACATACTGCATGGTCCAATTAAGTTCAAAGTAATTATAGGTGGTAGTCTAATTCGTGGTAAATTTCGAACGCTACTCCCCCAATCCTGGTTAAGCCTCGTGGGTTTTCACTCGGGGCCGGTTTCCTCTGTCACCCCTGTCATAGATTATAGTGGAGTTATCCTGAGTTAGCTCACTTGTACGTCGATTAGAATACAAAACTATAAGATACTCAAAGTAAACAGTTACACTGTTCGTACCCAATACAATAAAGCATACCCAAAGCTGTTCCTACATCTTACGACAACAATTCGTAATAATAGCAATCTTAAAATAACAAAATTGACGATAAGTTGTAACTTGTTACATATAATTGGGACGGCATTCGTTAATTCTCATAGTAATTTTCAGATTATTCATCACGTTACAGGCTTACACAAAATTTCTATCAAGCTGCTAAGGCACCAACCAACAATTACTGAACTCTATTCCTTAAGAGCCCTGTGAAAAGACTTAAAACTAGTGGCTGGATAGCCGTTACACTGTAAATGCGTGGGGGGACTCTGGAAGGCGGTTCACAAACCATCATTTAGTTTTATAGGCATAACGTTGACGTTCTTCCGAACAGACAACGACAGGAGGACACTGTCCCCACACTCCTCAACTCCTCTCAAACTCACAAAAGAACATCAACACAGAAAAAAAAAGAAACTACAACTACAATATTCCGCCCCCCACACTTGGTATTTAAGGGCATTTATGTACCTGGGGGCACCCCATGGTTTTCACCTCGCTTACCCCTAGGAGCAGGGAAGCTCACCGATACCTTCCTCCTACTGGCCTTTACATTCTACTGGTGCCTTAGAGCTTCTAACAAGTCTAACCCCATTTCAACTTACATGCGACACAAAAGTTCCTTAGCTAACAGTTACGTTCCCAACGAATAAAGAAGTAAAATAAACGTAAATAAATGCAATTCCTGCAGACCTGGTATGGGCACCTTTCCTGTCTTGCTAATGGGATCCGGAAAATCCCTTAGCAAGACACTCTTCATAGTGTTGTTACTGGTTATTTCACTTTAATTTAGAAGTTTTCGAGCTGTTCCGGGCATCCACAGTCCAGTTGGGGAGTTGAAAGGAAGGGGTATTTGGGGTTGGGGGTGCCGGCATTACCTTCCCATGGATACCAGTCTGGCTCGGCGTTCTAGATTCCTCTTAAGTTACTAATGCTACTTGTTTTAACAGATTGTTCAAATAATTATAGAAAACCTTGCCATTACCAGTCTGCATCAACAACCATACATAAATTACAATTAGCGATACAAGAACTTAGAAAACATTTTCTTTTTTTTTTTTTTTTTTTTTTTAGTATTAGGGGATCCCCAATCACTCTTCTGCCATGTTCCCACAACGGAAAGTCTAAAACCACTCGTTCAGTTCCGACACAGGTTGATTTACTGTTCCCATCGCGGTGCACACACGACGTATCGCTGAAGTCTGAAGTTTACATTCTTTTAACTAGTTTCACACTTACTTCAAGTGTCCAGGGCCCCACTCTTCATTTCTCGTCCGATTACCGTACGGTCAATTTAATGTCAGTCTTGGTGCGTGGGGTCGACATGCTCCCACTCTGGTCTTGGTCAGTCTCGTCCTGCTCGCGCCACCTCTCAGCATCCTCAGCATCTGGTCTGCTCGCAGTGCGTACAGTCGCTTCGAGGGTCGGGAGATGCGACTCTGTCCTGGCGGCCTGCGAGCTTCGTCTGTTAACCCCCAGGGCGGCACGGAGCAGATCGGCAACTCGCACTCTCCATCTTAACAACACAGTGACAACAATTAGTACGACTACAAGAGATGCACCACCAAAGGTTACATACTTGATAACCACACGTCTACGACAGTGGGTTCTAAGTAATTGAATTGTCCCTTCTAGGGAGTATTCCTTAACACATAGGGAGCCCAGGTGATCATCCAGTCCCTGCAGGACTTTCAGGGTTTCATTAACATCATGTACCAGTAAGCTGCGTTCTTCGTTACTGTACATCCCATCTACTTCCGGGAAAACAATCTTTCCAAAGTCACTCGAATATGTGGAGCTGCCGATAAATCGGGCAGGCACCCTGTAACCGTCAGCAATCAGATCACACCTATCATGTGATCTAAGCTAAATTTATGGCATCTTTAACTTCCGCAAGGGCGGTGCTCAACTTTAAGTATTTCAGAAGCGTTCTCATCTGGTTAGCATGCATAAGTTCTCCTATATAATTACGGGCCATAGTTATGTGCATTACGTGGTGATATTCTTTTAGGGTAGAGATAACTTTGTTTATTGCCCTAGAATGGTTTGAAATTTCTGATTGCATGTTGCCTAAAATGGTTATTTGGTCTTTAGTGTCGTGGAAAAGGTCATCACTTAAATTTTCTATTTCATTTATCCTGTTATTGGTGAATTCTAAATCGCTATCTGTTACAGTTCCAAACAGAAATTTTAGTACCTGGCCCCCCACATCAATTAGGCCTCGCCTTTGCCGAGTACTGGGTAATAGGGAAACCAAGTCACTGGTTTGGGTGACATAGTCTGCTACCAGCTGCTGCAAACTTACGTACTCATAGCTGAATCCTGCTTCCAATTCACGCACCGGAGAGTGCATGCTCACATTAAGCGATAAGAGGTCTTGGAAAAGCTTATCGTACTGACCCTGGTCAGTAATGTACTTAGTTTATGGTTCTCCTCTTCTACTTCCGTTAAGTTGTACTGCAGCACTATAGTCCAATGGCTGTTGGTGAGAAGCACATCTCCCTCCTTTTCGAAGACGACACCTCGGTGAAAACCCCAGGCGACTCCCAGAGTAAATAACATGCCAATCAGGCCTATAACAGAGGCAATAATATCTTTAGTACAGTAAGGTTAAAGTTGACACCTCGCCTAATCCCGGCTACGTAGCGACTAAACTACCGCTTATCTACCAAAGATAGATTCAGGAGTCTAACAAAGTCTCCCCACCGCGCAGGTACACGCTTGTTTCTCTTTGGGCGCTGCAACTCATCAGAAGGTCCGGCGACCGCTGCTGGGTCCCTCGGAGCACCTGCTTGAACTTTTACGTCATCAATATCTGGAGGTGGATCACCATTGATCTCTTCTTCCTCCTCGTCATCGTCGTCATCTAACCTGTCATCCTCATCTCGAGGCCCAGGGTCGCTTAGATACTCAGCCTGTTGGGGAGGCACGGAAGCTCTTCCCAAGCAGGGCTTGATCCGGTTTACATGGACTGTCACCTCTCTTTTCCGGATTTTTAACACCACATTCAACGGGGACAGTACTTTAACTATTTTGTACGGTCTGTTTCATAATTTCGACAACTTTTTAACCCGATGCCTACCTATACTAGGCACGTGCAACAGGACCATCTGCCCTTCGTTGTAGTTCACTTCGCGAGCCTTCTTGTTGTATTGCTTCTCATAACGGCTGCGAGCTGCGATCTTCCGTTTCTCGGCAATTTCAAACGTTTCTCTGAGCTTACTTCGCAGGGTTTCCACATGATCATTGTAAAGATCATCGCTTTCAGTGATGGTCAGGTCAGCCTCCATGGGCATTTCCATCTTCCGACCAAAAACCATTTCAAACGGGGAAAACCCTGTCGACTCATGACCTTGGGAGTTGTATGCCATCGTAACGTAAGGGAGGTACTCATCCCAATCGGTCTGATGCCGATTTACAAAATGGCTCAACATACGCGCAATAGTCGAGTGCACTCTTTCTAAACGGCCGTTCGACTGAGGGTGGAATCCTGTAGTCTGTATCTTACGAACATGTAAGAACTTACAGAGCTGACTGATTAGATCAGAGGTAAAGTTCGCACCCTGGTCGGTAATAAGGATCTTTGGTACGCCAAACTTGGTTATCACACGCTGTACGAGTGCCCGCGCGACACTTTCTGCCGTTTGATCAGGTAACGGAATAAATTCGCAATATCGCGAGAAATGATCCATTACGCTTAAAATATAAACGTTACGAGACTCACTAAGGGGGAACGGTCCCACTATGTCGGCTGCGATTACTTCAAATGGTTCTCGGGGTTCGTTGAAAACTTCTCCTAGCGGTGCTTTGGTTTTTTCATAGTTTTTCCGCTGACTACAACTACGACACGTCCTAACGTAATCCAGTACGTCCTTATCCATCTTTCTCCACCAAAATGTCTGTCGTACCCGTTCCAATGTCTTTGCTACCCCGGCGTGTCCGGCGGTAGGCAAGTCATGATTCAACCGAATAACTTCCGGTACTAGGGATGCCGGTACTACGATCTTCTGCTCACCCGAACTCAGACGGTACAGGATCTTCTCCGGACTCATGCGAAAGCTCTTAGCCTGGCGCAAACCTTGCACTACTGGATCTTCTCGTTGTCACGTCCTTAGTACGTCAAGGTCAACAATAGGGAGCACATCCTTTCTAATCGCTTGTACCGTCCGGCTGAGGCCATCTGCGTTGCTGTGCTTTTTACCGGCTTTGTGTTCTACGGTAAAATCGAATTCTGCTAACCTTAACGACCATCTCATCAGTCTACTGCTAGGGTCTTTAAGTGAAAGCATCCACTTTAGAGCAGCATGATCAGTAATGACTTTAAAAGGGCGGCCCAATAGGTAGCACCTGAAATACTTGGTACTCCAGACCAAGCTAAGCAGCTCACGCTCAGTGGTCGAGTAATTCTTTTCTGCCGGAAACAACGTCCTGGAGCAGTAGGCTACAGGGTGTTCCTCTCCATCTATCTCCTGCGATAGAACAGCTCCCAAGGCAAACATACTCGGATCCGTGGCCAATATAAAAGGTTTATTAAAGTCCGGGTACACTAGGACGGGGGCTGAGATCAATTTTTGTTTCAGCTGATCAAAGGCCTCCTGGCATTCGGGCGTCCATACAAATTCGTGGCCCTGTTTTGTTAATTCAAAAAGTGGCCGACCGATTGTAGCATAGCTGTCGATAAAACGGCGATAGTAACCAGAGAGGCCTAAGAATGACCTGACGTCTGTAACGGTCTTCGGCGCAGGAAAATCGCGCACAGCATTAACTTTGCCCGGATCCGGTCCTACCCCTCTCTTTGTTATAACGTGGCCAAGATAATTTACTTCGTCAACCGCAAAATTACACTTACTCAATTGAACCGTCAAATTTACCCCCTCCAATTTAGAGAAACCTCTCTTATGGCTTCCAGGTGAGAAGGCAGGTCTTTGGAGAATAGAACTATATCATACAAATAGACAAGGCATTTTTCACCCTTCAACCCCATTAAAACCAAGTCCATTAATTTTTGAAAGGTAGCGGGGGCGGTGCTTAACCCAAACGGCATGCGTTGGTACTCATAGTGCCCTCCCGGCACATTGAAGGAGGTCTTGGGCCTACTCTCTTCGTCGACTTGGATCTGGTGGTACCCTGACCGAAGGTCTAAAGTGGTGAAAACCGTACAGCCACCCAACGAATCTAGGGTCTCCGTGATATTAGGGAGAGGGTACACATCGGGGGTAGTTACGGCGTTCAACCCCCTGTAATCAACGCAGAATCTCATCTTGGTTGTACCGTCCGGGACTTTTTAGGCACTAGTACTACTGGCGAAGCCCATGGGCTCTGGCTAGGGACAATTATTGCCCTTATCCAGCTGGCCTTGGATGAGATTGTCGAGCGTGGCCTTGTGATGGTGTGGTACGCGGTAGGCTTTCTTATAGATGGGCGCAACGTCCCCAGTTCGGATTATATGTTTGACAGCAGACGTACAACCAAGGGGTTGGTTGTCTCTGCAATCTAAAACATGGCCGAACTCTAGGAGGGTGGCTTTCAACTGAGCCCGTTCTTCTAATGAGAGATGGGCCAGCTTTGCATCTATGCACGCCTCCAACTCCGCCTCATCACACCGTTCAACTCTTCCGACTCTTACCTCCGCTACTTTATGGTTCAATATAACCTTATCCTTAATAAGTCGTGCTAAATTTAACTTCCCCTCCTTATTCAAATTCAGTCCGTGCCTCGTATACCAGCGTCGGTTTAGTTTTCCTTTTAAATCCAAGAAATAAATTTTTTCCTTACTTTGCTTCGTTAAATTTTGAACGATGGCCTTGAGGAGGCCATTCGCGTCACTCAGTTCAGCCTTAAGATCCGTGTCATAGCGATCAAATATGGAGAGCACGATGACATTGGCTTTCCATCCCGCCGGAAAGGTTACAAAAGCCTGCTGCAAGGTCAACGGATAAGGCATCAACTTATCTACATCATTTGTTCCTCCTATTACAACTACTGAGTCATTGGAAGTCAATTTGTTTAGCAAATTGCCTAATCTTGATGTTACGTGTTTCAATTTACCGTTAGGCAAAAAAAAAAAACTTCTACTTCAACGTTTCCGGGCAGTCTCTCTGATAAAATACTCTGCAGGCCCCTACCATGGCTGTCGGCTAAAATTACCAATTTACGCCGATTAGAATGTTCATTCTCCACAGGATCAATATCACTAACAAGGGTCCCTAGTTTTAAATTTTTCACCAACGTGACTTCCTCAGCGCTCACATTCACGGTCTTGATCCAACAACAATTTTGTTTTATTTTTGTTAAAGTCCGGGCTATGTAGACGCCATGCATTATAAACTCACCGGGCTCAATCATCACTTCTGCGCCTTCCAACTCGTTTAGTTTTGTGGTAAGGCGACTAATTTTGACACGAACAACTTTTTCACAACGTGGTGGGATTTTTACCTCGTTGCAACAAAACACATAACGCTGTGGCTTCGGCTGCTCGCTTCCGGAAGCACTGCGGTTGGGGTCCGGCACGGTTTCCCCTTTTCTTATGCGGTTCAGCCAAATGTCTTTTCCCGATAACCTGAGCACGCCGCGTTCTATACTAATCTCTCCGTTCCCTTGACCTAACATATCACAGCCCAGCACCGCTAAATAGCCTTTTGGCAGATTTCCCACTACAAAATCTCCTGGTACTTGAACTCCCGGTTTTAGGTTCGAGGCTACTCGCTGGCGACCATATGTTTTTAGTACCTTCCCAGAGATTCCTCTTAATACTACATCTGTTTTTAAAAGGTCGGCAAGGGAGGCTCCACGCTTCAATAAGGACACCTGCGCTCCTGTATCGATTAAAACTTTACCCTCCGCATTTTCAATCCGACCAATTGCCACTAACTCGTCAACAAGTTCACGAACTACAGGCACTACTCTTATATCCTTTTGGGCGGTAACATTTTTTTTGCGTTGTACCTGATCACTAATCTCGCCTTCGGAAGCTGTCGGTTGACAGCATCCTTTACTTGCGGGGTGTCATGGCGGCGCTCCCACTTACCCCGGCCTCGTTTCCCGAACGAGGGCCGTTTGCGTTCAGCCTAACATGACAATCTCGCTGTATGTGGCCTACTTTATTACAGCGCCAGCATGCTAGCCTATCAAGGGACGGCCTTTTCCTATTTTTACATTCTCTCGACATATGCCCTTTTTCGTGACAGTTGTAACAAGTTACGTCAGCCTCCCGAGTTGTTTGGAATATTTTTCTATCTGATTGAGGGTGTGCAGCGTCGCTAGTTGGCCTACGCCTTACAGGTGTGTAAGCTAGGTCCGGCTCCATCACGTCGTGGTCCCTGTGCACATTGCGCTGTTCTACTGACCGGTAACGTCCCGCTTCTGCCTTTCGACCTAGTTTCCATAGCTGCTCGATTGATGTAACATCAAACAAGGCTAACCTATCTTGTAGTTGGGAATTTAGATTGTGATACATTTGCCGCAGCCTGGTTTCTTCGGGCACATTTCGCTGGCGTTCCTCATCCGCCTCGGTTGCTACTGGGATACGTTGAATCCTGAGGTAGTTATGCCATAAACGGGCCTGAAGCCGCTGGCCTTCCGTATCAGTATAGTCTCCCTCGTACTCGTCGATGGAGGTGGATAATCGATTCAGCTTGACCTCGCAGGCCTCTAACTCCTCTTCCACGTCCAGAGATGCCAAAACAGCCGGGTCAACGGGCATGTTGGCTTTGACACATTTAGTCAACCGTTTCCGTAAGTCCTCTGCACTACCGGTAGTAAGTTAACCGCGGATTTTCAATTCGTATTGATTTTCTTCTTTTATCAAAAAGTAGGGATTCATGTTGATGGCCGATACTAGATTCCGAAGCGAAAAAGAACAAAACATCTACCGAACAGGCTAATCAATGTAATTATTTCCTTCAAATTACAAAACGAGGTATATTCCCTAAGTCCCCATCAATAAAAAAATAAAGAAGATGAATTTATAAATCCCAATTAATTATTACTGCGTCCGTCGGGGGCTCACACAACAAAGTCCGTACGTTGTCGGGTTTTAAGAGAAAATAATTAAAAATGAAAAAAATTTTAAAGTCCAATTAAAAGTTTACTAGGATGCTGTTAAAATTCCCAGCGCGAATTCCCAAAGTCCCGTCGCGGCAAAAGTCTAATTAAATCCACATATTTAAATCTCAAAAGATCACAAGCCGTCTGTTAAAGATTTAAGGAAATTCCCACTTTTCTGAAAATTCGGCTAAGTCCTTAGCCCAAAAACACGATTATTTCCGAAAATTGGAATTGCACTATTCTTCCCCGCATACTAGGTGCGTCTACGTTGAATTATTCTAAGTCCAATCAATTTTCGTCGTTATACTAGGATTTATCTTCTTACAAAAGTTTACAAGTCAAACCAGATACAATTAATTAATTATGGTACTTAATTCCTAAGGAGATCGGAGTTAATTGGGCCCTTTGACCTGATAGCAGAAGTAAGCCGGTGAAACTGACCTTTTAGCTACTTACTATTTCTTTTTTTTTCTTCAATATTTACCTGCAATATTAAATTACATTAATTTTAAATCAATTTAATCAAGTTTTCACAATATAAGATCAATCTATAGTTATTATTTTTTTTCAATTGATTCCAATCAATGGCTTACTTCCACTAACGCCCAGGCGTTATCCAACTCACTCATAGGCCTCCTACTTAATTTAGTTATGTCGTCAATTCCAAATGCAAATAAGACTAGGTTAATTTTAAAGAAGCTCCTTATGATTAGGTTATTGTATTAATATATTCTATAAACGCTTATTCCTTAATGATTTTATATTTTCAAACAACTGTTTCGCTATTGGTCACCATCAAATTACAATGTATAGCTTAAGATCGGTAGCCCCCTTCTATCTATAAGTAGTGCCGTCGCTGACCGTATTTTTACAGAGTCAACAATGAAACGTATCTCATGCGCAGTTACACAGCCACCTCGAGCGTCACTTTCGCTCAACAACCACGGCCATCTCGATGCGTAGTCTAATTCTGTTATTAGCTATTACAGTTGAAATTAAAATAACGTAACTCACAAATTAATACTCCCCCGGTCTCCAGCAATAATTATAAGTTAATATACCGTTATAATTTTTCCTCTCTCTATCTAACAAAACTCTTATAGTAAATAATTTTACACTACCTATTCCGTAATTTTCATTCACAAATCACGCCATTATGACGCGCACTTTACTCTAACAATGCGGAGAGGGGGGGGGGGGGGTCAGAACTTCTAACGTGGTTAATGGCCGCCAGTAATTTCTATTACAATTATTCTAATTATTCCAAAACTCTCTAATAAATTTAAAATTAAATCTTTACTGTACGGGATACAAAGAAATGTTTGTAAAATTACGTTGCAGTCTATTAAAGTGAAATGAAGTTTAAAAAGTTTAAAAGTTTAGAGACTAATGCTGCGTTTATTAATTTAATCACTTACCTCGCATGTTGGTGACGTTCTTGCAGTCTGTACCAACCCCACACCTGACACCAGATGTGATCTGCCGCCGACCTGTAGTTTGCCCAGTGGGAGACAAAAGAAAGGATCTTCGTTCTTGAGTTCGCGGCGAGGAAAGGTCGAACTTTAGAAATAAAACAGCGAAGTCGGAATAAAATCTTACTTGTTTCATTTCGAACGTTTGTGATTAGAGATTTGGATTAAGATAACAAAAGATTAAAACTAATTGAATTAAAAATTAACACATGATTGAAAATTTAGAATTTGGCTCTAGAACAATAGAATTAGAGAATTGTAGAGAGAGGAGCCGAATTATGATCTACCGCATCCCGAACCAATTTTACGACTCTCTGCTCTAAGATCGCCTCCAGTGATGCCCCTTCCCTTCTCTTCTTGGCCCCCGACCAATCAGAGCGCCAGTTCTTCCCTGGTGGTTGTCCATCAGGTGCTGCCGCCAACGATTCACCCAGTAATTAACAAAACTACATGGTACTTTGGGACGGCACGAGGCCTGCGTTGAACACAGCTCTTCGCTGATGTCAGCGGATTCCTTACACGTGTCTGCGGCAACACCAAGTCGTTAGCTTTAGTTTAATGCACCTGCAGGCTGTGGAAAATTCCCTGTCCCCTTCCTCTGAAGTCGGCTCAGCGCCTATATTTCGCTATATTATTCCGGATGGCACTTAATGTGTACGGTGGCATTATCACACCTGTGTGGGGTCTTGACTTCCATTCTAAATAGTGATTAGAAGTAGTCACTAAATTAATGTTATGTAAATTTTCGCAGAATTCTCAGTTTAATATTAGTTTAAATTAATTTATTTGTTGAAGCTTTGGGGCGTTAACACCGAGGTGTCACACACTTTAAAATTTTTAAATGTTTAAACTAATTTATTGAGGAACTTGGATGTTTGCTATTGTAAAAGTTTCCATTTATGGATGCTGTCACTTTCTAATGTTAGACAAAATGACTTGGGTTTTCCCTCCTTATCATTAACTGTTATCAACAATAGACAAAGTCCTACATCTATTAATTCCTGTTACGGGAAATCACATTGTCAGTTCTCAGTTCTTTCAGATTTTTTGTGAGTGCGCGTACAATGTTAGTTGTTTCTAGTTTAAAATTGTTGAATTTCAAGTTAGTACTGAAAGAGAAATGGAATTATCAGACATTGACAGAATTAATATACTCATTATGAGGGGACATGGTGACCTCAAGCGCTCTTACCAAACCGTAGCAGATTTATTTCATGAAAAGATTTCCGAACAGACCATCTATTTCAAAAAAATGGTGTTGTCACCACCGTCCGCCGTTTCGAAGAAATTGAAAACTGTAAAAGATCTTCGTCGCAGTGGCAGACCTAAAACAGCGACTAATGAGGACATGGCTACCGACGTACTTGTAACAGTCATTGAAGAGCCTCATTCGACTACTAGGAATCTTGCTACTGAGTAAAACATTAGTGCATATTCTGTATGGAAAATGTTAAATTCTAACAATTACCACCCTTACAAAGGTACATCTAGTACATGAACTATCCGAGGACGATTTTGATAGACGTTATCGAATACTGCGATACAATGATGCAAAAGTTTTGATAAAGACCCGAATTTTGTTAACAACATTGTTTTTTCAGACGAAGCAAGTGTTTTGTTAAATGGAAATCATAACCGACATAACTGTCGGTACTGGTACTGGTCAGATACAAACCCTCACTGGATGAGAAGCTCACACCCAACATCCACAAAAAGTGAAAGTTTGGTCAGGCCTGATAGAATCAAATGTAATCGTTCCTTTTATTATAGATGGAAATCTAAATGGGGATACTTACCACAACTTTTTTGGTTGACAGAATTATTCCAGCTTCCGAAATTTGGGATTAAAATTTTGATTCTGTTTGGTTCCAACAAGATGGAGCACCGCATAATGATGCGGTAAACGTAAGTGATCTTTTGGACCAAACATTTCCAGAACGTTGGATAGGTCGGAGAGGAAAAATAGAATGACCTGCTAGTTCACCATACATGTCACCTTTAGATTACTTCTTTTGGCGATATTTACAAAATAAAGTTTATCAAACCAAGCCTTATGACATAAACGAATTAAGACAAAGAATTAAGACATGAAGCGGCAGAAATACCTCCTGAAATACTACGCAATGTTATTGATGGCTACTTCAACCGGCTAGCTCACTGTCAAACTGCAATGGAAGAACAATTTGAACATTTATTGTAAATAAAAGGTTAGTTGCAAATTAATAATAAGTTAGAAGGCTACTTTGTTCTAAGATTGTATTTTCACATAGTGAATAAAATAGCATTGCTAGTGTCTAACTATGTTAATTCATAAACACAAAGACGACGAATTCATTTTAGTATTATTTATTGTGTTATAAATTTATGACATAATTTGCTAATTAAAAAAAAGTCAGTGAAACCACATCGGTTAGTATCACTAACAATATCACTCGACCCATGCTTTAATTTAAGATTTCCATGTTTTCCTCTGTGGGCCGTCCCCCCATGGTTGGCATGTCATAGTAATAGCAAAGAAAAATAGTTTACATAGCCATATGACACTGTGCAAAGTTTATAGATGTTACCTGCCATGGTTTGTAAAATATTAAGTCGTACCCAGACTTTTCAATCACTTTGTATATTGAGAGTGGCAGATAGTACGCGTACACCAGCGAACCACTGTCGTCCTATTAGTTCAGAACACATTCTATACATAAACAAATAAAATAACACAAACACAAATATTTTTAATTTATTACTGTCGATCTCTATGCACAGTTACGCTCAGAGGCCTTGTTCTTACACCTTTTGCTCCTAGACTAACTAAACCAAACTTTCATTCACTTGTTTACTGAAGACATGTTACTAATATGTTTACATAATATGATGTATATACAAATATATTATTTATATATATATATATATATATATATATATATATATATATATATATATATACACTCATATATATATATCTCCCGGCGGAGCAAGTACTTTTTGCGATTCAATGTTTATTGAAATTATATATATATATATTTATTTTTAAAAATGCCTTATGGAACTCTTGCAGTTCGGACTGTAGTATGGGGATGAACCGCTATTTACGCCATTTCGATGTCCATTTCTTTGTTATTCTAAAAAAAAGAAATGCCAAATCACGATGTCGAGGGAGTCAACAATTTTTTTAGAACGTTCTGTTCAAAGATTCCTATCCATGTCTATTAAGGTTTTTTTATAATTGTGTTAGAATAGTATTCACAATATATTATATGATTTCAATCCTTCATTGGTCCAATCTGGAGTAAAATTCATATATGACAAGCATTGTATAATTAATATTTTCAAACTATTATTTTATAATAAATATTATTATTAATTTTCCGAAATATAAATTATTACCAAGAAGTTGTATTTTATTTCTAACATTTTTATAATAATACTAGCAGTCTCCCATGCCCTCATACGTAAAATCGAAGAGCGTAGTCTTTTCAGTGAAAGCATATATGATGCATGAGATTTTTAACCATACATATATATTAAACAGAACGTGACGTAGTGTCTGTGTACTCTTCAACGTGTTTGCTCCAAAAGACGATGTAAAGAGTGGACAGAACACTTCACCTGCCATCATACTTCTATTTCAGTGAAAGCATATATGATGCATGAGATTTTTTAACCATACATATATATTAAACAGAACGTGACGTAGTGTCTGTGTACTCTTCAACGTGTTTGCTCCAAAAGACGATGTAAAGAGTGGACAGAACACTTCACCTGCCATCATACTTCTATTTCAGGGAAAGCTTAAAAGCATTTGGCTACATTTAAGGAAATTGCGTCGTTTTTTCCCCTTGTTCATAACATAATATTGAAACTCATAATGGAATCGAAAATAATACACTGAATAAATATTATATGCATGTAAAAATCTTAGGAATATATTACAGAAATATTTGATGTAATTAAACGTAAACGTTTTGTGTAATTTCCAACACTTAAAATTACGTTTCTTTACAGTTTGGTTTGAAATAAAATGTTCATTCAAGAGTGCCATGGTTTAAAACATATATTGTTCATTTATATTCATAATGAATAATTTTAATATCTGTTTTAAACGAAATTACAAATCATATTCCTAGAAATCGGTAAATTAATTTAAAGTAGCTGGCATTTTAGAAATAAATAACAAAATCTACTTGACTAAGTTTTACATGTAATAGAAAAGGGAATAAATAGAGTTTTGTTTCGTTGATATGTCAAGTATTTTTATAAAAACTGATGTGGTTTGAATAAAAATTATAGTAGGAAATAGTTTTTCTTTTCACCCTTTATTTAAAATAACTCCAAATGAATTATTCAGTAAATGTATTGGCTTGTTAAGTAAACACATTTATACCAGTAGTTATATGAAACAAAAGATTATTGAGATAAAAAGGCAGTTATTTTAGCTGAATATTTAATCTTTAAAACTTAAAATCAATATTTTTTTTAAACAAATAAGTAATCTAAGAAAATCTTTGACAAAAAAGTAGATTTTTTTGTGCAGTTAAAAAAATAAAGCCCAAAATTAAATCTCAACCTAGAACTTACAATATGTAGAAATTTAAAAAAGAGCGAATGGCAATATCTAACATGTAATATTGACCTTTTGTGCCATGCTCCAGTACTATATAAATTGTTCTTGTGATAATCAGTGTATAGTCTCTTCTTTCTGAGGTATAAAGTATACAGTTAGGCTGAAAAACAACTCATTGCTCAGTATATTATTTTTACGTTTGGGCGAGACTTTCATTTTTAAGACATACTTTCTCAAAAACAGCTCTTCACTGTTAAATCAAGTTTTTAACTTATGTTCTTCCATTACCTCCAATGTAACTAATCTGAAAAGACCGATGTATAACGTCGTAAGTATCTATTATCTTCTCACGACGAACGTGTCAAAAAGAATTTGTTTGTCACAAAATAATTTATACTAAAGGGTTGAATAAATGTAACCCGTACAATCAATTTTAAACTTGTTCTGTAAATGAATCGAGTTGTTCCCTTATAAAATGTATGACGAAAGCGTGATAGTGCCATCCAGTGGTTAGTCATAGAATTTAAGATCGTGATATGTGATAATAAGGAAACAGTTTCACTCACAAACGAACATTGAACCATGAAAAGAGTTATGAAGATGAGTGAGAGTATGTACGGTATTCATTAGCATGAAGTGGAGACGAGTCGTTCATTGATTCGAGCTACAAGGAGCCATATTTAGCGGCGAGGGAGAAGAATTTAATCACCTTCGCCGGGGATATGATTCGATTTTAACGTCTATAAAATCATCTCAGGTAAGTACAATACATACGTATTTATTGATTCGACTCATGGAATACGACATCCACACAATTTAAAAATCTGTACCAAGCTACCAATATATTAAACACCGAAAATGAAAGAATGGACATGTTGGTTGTATTTTATTTCACGTAAATATAATACACATCTTTCATCTGTAATCCCTGTTACAAATATTAACTAAAATACAGTAAAATAAAACGACATATAAACCAAAATACCTTTGTATCAGGTGAAGAAACTTTAAACAATTATATTCTACATACTCTGTATTGAACTTAGCTCTCGAAGTACTCGTGAATGATAAGTGTGCGTAAATACGAGTATATGGTGGTAAGTGCGAATAATATTGTTCCTATGAAAACTAATGGTAAACTGGGAAGTCTATTTAACATTCTTATACCAGTACTAAACACTACTATTGTACTATTGTAGTATACTATTGTGTATTTGTCAAATACTTATGTACTGTGGTGTATAATGTTCCAATTTTAGATTTTTATGGTAAGTATAGATCTGACAAACTTATCTCCTACATTCATGTTTGCTCAGCCCGGATTAATAAAACATATATTACATAGCAGTTATCTGCGGCTTCACACGCAATTTCCTGGGGAACCAATAGTACCACCACCGTCGTTTCATAGTCAATGTGGTTGCGGTAACAAACAACCGGTAGCTGAAACAACATTTACCATTAGAATAGGGCAGTCCCTGAGTATCTATTATGAGAATTCAAATTTGTATTAATCTGAAATTAAATAAAAAAATGTGACAAAATTATCGGTACAAGAGCTAGTATACTACAAATATTTATTGCACTAAATGCACCATGTTTTACATTATCCGTTATATATTTTTATATCTCATTTCTATGAAAAATATGGGACAATGGGGGATAATGTTATCACAAATTTTGATAGGGCAACAAGATTTTGGTTATATTTTGTTTATTTAATATCGTTTGACGTTTGAACTAACAATTATTACTTTAACAAAGAAATACAGAGAGCATTATACCTATTTTATTGTAAAAAACTGAATTCCAATACTTTTAATCCTCATAATAAAATCAGCTTTAAAAATCGAATCACAAGGTGAACACATTAGAGAGTATTTACTGTGAACAAGTTGAAGATTAGAGAGAGACAAACGTATAACATGGATTTATACGACAATCCTTGTGAGCCAACCTTTATGTGAATAAGATTTCTTGGATTGAGAATTCCCTTTATCAAATGTTTATTAGTTTATGTTTTGAGAACGAGACTCATATTTCATTTAGGATTCTTTATCAGTATAACCTATTATCTACTTGTGAAATAGGTACTTGTAAAATAGCACTTAAACTAATTAATTATACGATTGGGTTGTCACGTTATAATGTTTTTAAAAAAATTTTAGATTAAAAAACGCATTAAATATCTGCTGATTGAGTCACAAAGTAGTTTCAAGACAAGTGGAGAATTTTCGAAATATGGATAGGCCTATATGTTAACCAGGGTCTCTAAGAAAGTTGATGTAAAATAAAGTTTTGTGTGTCTGTGTTTTATTTTCTTAAAATTAGGTGTTTTTACTTTTTAGCTCAGAGTACATGCTTTCAGGACTATAAGCAAAAACATTTTTAAATGATAATTTAAATATATGATAATGTTTAGAAAAAATATATTAAAAAACTGCTGAGTAATCCAAAAAGGAATATGCGTAATAGGAATATGCCCTTATGTTGACCAGGGTCTAATAAGAATATCAAATATTCTGTTTAAATAGGAAATGAAATTTTCTATTATAGGTGTTTAATATTTAAAATAATCCAGTGGAATAAGTTTAGTGCTTAATATTCAATATAGTACTTCTTGCTATCTTTAAAATAGTTCAGGACAATATCAATACTGGTGAGCTGATCCGTGTACCTATCGTCTGAGTTAACGAGCGTGTCTCATTGTCAGTTAACACGTGTCGCGTGTCGTTGGAGTTGAACGCAAAAGTTAAACTCTATACTTATATCGGTTCTCGAAATATACTATGGACGGTTAAAGATTGCTGATGATATGAAATACAGAGACAAGCACCATAATCCGAAATGGTGTTTTCAGTTTAAAAATGAAGCTTCGTACTCAATAAAGTCTATAGCTATATTCGAATATGGTGGGGATGTACAACGCAAGCATACATATAGACAGACACAATATATATACATTTTGCCACCTTTCTGAGTGAAAGGGTTCGTTATCAACTAACAATAACTTATAATGTTATAAAGTTGTTTTCTAACTGTTTGTAAAACATTTTGGTATTTTTAGTAGCATCATATTTTCCATGAAATCGGTATACATACACACAGTTATGTTTTCCTGTAAATTTTCAATACTAACAAATTTATACGGAACATTCCATTTCTTAGTAACAATTTTCTTTATTTATAGTTGTATATTAAATACAATGAAAGTACAACGTTCAGTAAGTAGCATGTATTCTGATCGTTTTTATGCTGTTATCGTGTAAAAAAAAAAAAAAAAAAACAAGCAACCATACATCGACTTTTGAGCAATCTTCTTAGAGAGGGTTCAGCCACTTACAGATATTATAAAATCCAAATTAAAACCTTATCCTATTCTAATATGTTGCAACTGTCAAAGACGATCAATTATGAATTTTGAGAACACAAAATTGATTGTATGGTTTATTAAAAAGTAATTTTAACTTAGCAGAAGTTTCTCACAGAAAGGTGAACAGTAAAACAATAGCGGTATTTCAACTGTGTGACAAGGAACAGTAGTTGGGTCTGGTAACAATAAACTATTCACTGGACGGCTCTGAAACAATACATGCCACTGTCGCTTTAAGGAGTTCCCCTTATATTTCAGTTTATTATGTATTACTTTTCATTGGAAGAGGTTATATTCTGTAAAAATAATCAGAATCTTCATATATTTCAACTTGCCACAGTAAAGTTAGAATACCAAAATATTTATTCTGTTATCAATTTATGGACACGGTGCGAACCTTACATAATCATTGTGATGGTAAGTGAGCTAAAATAATGTATATTTAGAGTCAAAAATTTTCTCCACTCTAATTATTATTTATGTTATTATTATCCAATTTAGAAAAAGAATTCCAAGGGCGCCTTGGAAAAATAATGGGAAAAAGATAATTATAAGTCTATAAACTAAATGTTTACCAAAAATATTCAGAGACCTTGATAGAAAAGGCAGTGAATCTCCTTGGAAAATAAGTTAAAAGAACATTATTAAATTTCTGTAAGCTTAAAAATTGTTTAAAATGTTTGCTTAAAAAACTAGAGAACATATATTCCTATTGATCGGAATACAAGAGATCGGGAACTATCATAAGCTAAAACCCTATAATAAGCTAGAATTTTCTAGGAGGTTATGTAGGAAATTGTGTCAGGCCGAGAAAATTCTGAGAGTATTCAGAGGCTAGAAATTTTCGGGGATTAAATTATAAAGAATTAAAGTGATATATACGTAGAACTAGAGAAGGCTGTTTCTTATAAATAGGAACAAAGCCTGGTTACCATGGTTTATACAATAAATAAATAGTTTTAAAGTTAACTAACTTAATATCCATATGTATAAAACATTCTTGACTAATTTATTGATTTTACTGATAGATAGTTTATAGTAAGTAAATATAACTTATTTTAAATCATTGCTTTGGATAAATCTATCAATTTGAGCCTTAGATCTGTTAAACGCATGTTGACTTGCTATTGACATACTGTTGACTTCCCGAAGGGTTGCCTTTGATGTCAAGTTTAGAAGTCAAGCGGATCTTCGCCGTAAACGCCGAGATGGCGTTAGTCACATCTAGTATTTATAAACACTAAAAAAAAACTCGTAAATACTCAGGACTACAGTTTTTCAATTAAGTTCATAAATTTGTAATGTTCATAAATCTTCTCCTACCAGTAAGTATCATTCTAATAGGATATACATAATAATAAATTCCTAATATTTAAAAACAAATTGTATTTAAACATTTTTAAATTAAAAGTTTCTTATTTTACCATGAATGATCTGCGAGTATGGTACTTTAAACATTTTAATGATTTACTGTTACTGCCAAGACATACTTTTTAAATTAATTGTTTTCGAGAGACATTCAATTTATAATATAAGTCAAAGAAACAGAACAGGAAAAACATAAAAATACAAGAAACAGAACTGACTAGAAAATATGGTACAATTTATGTAATTATAATAATTTAAATAGCGAATATAAACTTATACAAATTTTCAAATACGTGTAAAAAATGAAAACGTATGATTTGAACTCAACATAGTCTCACTTTGTATTTGTATTATGATAAATGAGAACTTGATACAAAATGTGCATTTTGAGATTCTAGTCTTAATTAAACTCGATTTTATGTGTTTTTCACTCTGTTCGCTTTCATTCTACTTCCAGCAGATATGCACTTCTTCTATAAGAATAAAACTTATATTATTTTCATATACGAAGAACTTTTTAATTTAATAAAGGTAAAGTTCGTATTACCTAATCAACAGTAAAGTTCGTTTCACTAAAGTTTTCTACAGTATAAAAACTCGTGCTCCGTGTTCTCAAGCAAAAATTTATACTTAATTGCTAGTGCTAGCTCTTCAAGAGGAGATTTTCACCTGGAAATGAAAGTCTTAAATCTCCATCAGGGTCCTTGAAGAGAAAAACATCTGGTAACAAGTTTCAAGATTTACAAATGAATAAGTGTTAAAAGATCTGTACCTTTTCCGTGAAGTCTCGGATTGGTATTGGCTGTTTTCATGTGCATAGAATTCTTTCCAGTTAACACATGAATATTGTTCAATAACAGTGATCATAGTTTAGAAATAAATCGCTTGTTTGGCTGGTTTAGTGACAAAAAATGCTACTGACCTGTAAGCCCCATAAGCCTTTATTGGACATCGTTATTAATACACGGATCACCTGTTGGCTAGCTGAAATAGGATCCTGCGGACACTATTCACTCTCGAAATTGGATGAGAAGGATGGTCACTGAGTGGGAATCTGACATTTAAAAAGACAGCATTCTGTATACTGCCATCGGCCAGGTAGGTAATATATGCATTCAACTTGTGTTCATAAAGACTAAATAAGAATTAGCCTACTACTTATTGGATCTATGAAATATCTAAACTCAAAACATGTTAAATTCGGAACAAAATAGTCTTAAGATAACCTATACTTACGTACCTTTTATAAGTATACAAAGTATCTACTTTAATATTAAATCTTTTGCTTATTCAAGAAGCGTTATTAAGTAACCAACAGTATTGCAAGAAATGTTAATTTGTCACAGTTATAAAGTAACAGATAATGAAAACTTATAAAACTGTTTAAGATAATAATATAAAGTATTAAAATCCATACAATAAATTAAAATCAAAATCTATTACTCATTTTTTTTACTTATGGAGTATTTTATGACGAATATAAGCTGAAAAACATTATTCTAATGTATATACTACCGGTACTACAAACACAGTTCAAATAAAATGTCGCTTGTTTAAAAAAAAGGAACAAAATTGTGTTATGTTTTGAATAAATGTCACTTAAAAATACCAAGATAAGATAATTTTGTTTTTGATATATTGAAAATATGCAGTATATAGAAGTTTATAAAGTTATAATCATGTTTCCTATAAAAATATATTGGGTTTATTATAAAAATAACACAATTTTATCCTCAAAACTGCACTTTTTATGGTGTAATATATAAAGTTCTACTTTTAATCATTTATTTGCAGCAATTACAAAATACAATAGTTAAGTTTTGTTTTCAACTACATTTTCTAATTTAAAAAGAAACATAAGCGACGTATAACATTACATGGGTTTACATAAAAAATAAGAATGGAACCCAAGACCAATTGTTTTATATAGGTACTCCGTAAAATTAATAAAATTATTTGAAACTGTTATTAGAGCTTGATTTTGGGGAGAAGCCGTTTACTATTCTACAATAATCCGTACTCTCACAGTCGATTATAAAATGGATATTGTACATGGAAAACCACGTAATTAAAAAAATGTATGTGAGTAATTAGAAAATAGTAATAATAACAACGCTTCTAATTTGAAAATTGTTCATCACCAACAGAAACACTCATGAAAATCTTTTCACGTTTGACATATTTAGACCTACGTTATTACAAGACCTAAAATCTTTTTGTATTTCAAAATATTTGGTAAACATATATATCTTAAAACATATACGTGGTGTAGATGAAAATATTTAGGCAGGTCTCCCACCCCCTAACACCACTGGTGATGAGGGGGGGGGCGAAACCTGAAAAAAATCAATTTTTGCGAAAACATATATAACTTTTTTTGCGGTTATTCCCTTGCCCTAATTTTTTATTTATTTTAAAGACCATACAATTTTACATTATCCGTAGCATGGATATTATGCAGTCACTTTCCTTTTTTGATCTATGAATAATAAACCAAAAATTAGGTTTTCATTTCTGAACTTTATGAAAAATATGTTATTGTATGAGTTCTATACACTTTACCTAATTTTGCATGCTAGGGATAATAGTCATAAGTGTTATGAACCTGTGTGCAAAATTTGAACTCTGTATCTCTAAAAAAAAGATACGTATGTTTTAGTGAATAAAAACACGGGAAATCAACACAGCGGAAAAACAAGAAAAACTAAAGTTATTCCTTTAATTTTAAAATTTACATACCATTGAGTTGTTATATCACAATTTTTTCCAACATGAAGTGTTGCTGGAACTAAAATAGTCCTGCTCCATAAGTAATTCCTTCCTTTTCCTTATTTTTATTTTCTTTTTTCGTTTTTTTCAACCTTAGTAGGCGGAGATATTTCTTGTGATATTTCGCAATAAAATAATTCACAATAAGATATTTCACAATAGCCTTATTGTGGTTCTTTTTTCGGACTGAGCAATCCTCCTCTTATCTCTTGCCTTCATGTGTTTGAATGATTGTCTTCCTGAAGATAACTTTGCACCTTCCATCAGACCTGTCTGCACTTTATTTCCAAAATTGAACTCAGAAATAGCCTCCGCAGCAGCACTTTCGACAATCCGCTTTTACACATTCCTAGTCTTTGGGCATTTTTTCCAAATCGAACTAGGCAGACACTCGTTTGCATTCTGAGTTCTGCCTTTTTGGCATCTTTCTAAAAGTTCTGGAACCATGAGTCGCTGGTACACAGGAAAAATATGTTGTAGAACAACAGACGAGATCGCAGTTTTCAGGTTTACAGTATGCGGCCCAGGTTGTTTACCCTTAGCTTTGGCGCGGTTATAAAAGCACCAACTCTTTTCTCCTGTAGGGCATTTACTGTGTCTAGGAGCTGAATCTGTAGAATCACAATGGTGGAGGGTAGCTAAAATTTGTTGTTTCATACCGGGGACATTTTCTGGATTGCTGAGAATAGCGTTTTAGTAGTATTTTGTAGGCTTGGTAATGGTCGTGTCTTTCAGGCTACCAAACTTTCTTCCGCCAAGCGTAATGCCTTTAGCCTTAGCCGTTTGAAATACATTCCGCAAACCTGTTCCCAATCTTTTTGCAACGTGGTTTACGCACTCTTCTTTTTGGACTGGAAAGTCTTCACCATAAACCTTCAGTTTTTGGATGTGGTTGAAAACAGCTGAATCGCCATCGGAAAGAATCGTTAGGTACCGAAAGTTGTACTCTATTGACCTTTTCCATAGTACTTCTGCTGCTTTTGTTTCCATTGCTGGGGAAGATCCATCATAATTTTTGAAACACTCACATTTGTGGCCTTGAAACCAAATGTCGAACACTGGTGAGTCTGGTCCAAGATCGTTTGCGGTAATCGCACAGATTTGGCAAGATTTCGATAGAACACAATAGTCAATTACTAATCCTGTTTGTATTTCAATGACAACACCTATTCCATAGTTAAAGGTGTGGCCTCTTTTGTGCCATGATCCGTCGTAACTAACTCCAATATCAATTATGGTGTCTTCATCGATTGTGCTTTCAGTCTCCCTGTAAACTTGTCTGACGCGGTCCCTAGCTTTCGCCAAGTTCAGATCATTTATTTTCACACATGAATCTGACAATAGCTTTGAATGTTTGTTGTAGGTATTGGAGCTCATTCCATCCATGTTCATAATAAGAGAAAATCTTTCTACAGCACTAAAACCCTCCCCCAAACTCATAAATGATTTTACGAATCTACGGTTCACATTAAATGCTTTAGATCCTTCAACATTTATCGACATATATACGAGGATATATCCAGATCAGGGCAGTTGTCACACTCCAATGTCAGCTTAGTTGCAAACCCATACTGTTCGGAGCAGTTCATAGAGATAGAATTTTCAAGGCATGACGGACAAGCCAAATTACGTAACAGTGTTTTCAAGCATGTCATATCAATCAATTTATAATCGGACATGGTAGCTAATTCTTCGTCACAGGTTCCTTGATTGTCCTTGCCAGGTGATATTTTATCTGAACTAATAAGATCACTTAGCCTTGTTGACAATGGCTTAGTTTGGCCTACATTTGGACCAGAAGCATAATTAGGAACATTGCTGTTTTGAGAAGTGCTAGGCCCATCTATGTTAGTATTTGAGGTTAGGTCTAAGCTTCCTGATGAAGTGCTAGAAGATGAGCTAGGTAGATTTTTATCACTACTCACAGTTACACTGTCTTAAAACAATTTTACATTTTGCCATCTTTTGTTTGCAGCTAAAGATGCCTTTAGCCTTATAGCAGTAGTCTTTTCCGTTCGTTGTTTCTTAGGAACTTGCTTCATAATGGAGTATAAATCCAAATAGAAAAATCACATAAGTATAATGACGAATTAAATATTAAAATAACCTTCTTGGAAAAGTAAAGTTTAATCAAAATATAACAGGACTTGACAGTGAGAACGTAAACAACTGCAACTGGCATTTACTGAAGTAAACAAAATAATTGATCAGCTGTACTGAGATATTACTATCGTAGTAGGTATAGAGTAATACCGCTATCCATAGAGTAATACAAGAAACTTACATCTAAGTCAAATAAACAAAAATTATTATATAAAACATATTTGTGCAGGTATAAACAGTGGTAGAAACCGAAAGTAACATGGGATGAACATGAAATCGTTGTTTCGCCTGTGAAACACCCGACACAAAAATATTTTTTATTTAATGTTTTAGCACATATTTTGACAACCCAAAGTCATAAAAATATTCCTAATTACATTTCTAACAAAATACGAAAATAAAAAAAATACAATTTTTTTAATTTTTGGGAGAACGGCCCCCTTAAATTATTACCAAGAAGGAAGAGTTGATGAGAATCTACAATCGTCCACTTGACTTGAAAAAATTTTGCACAGATTAGCTTCTAACTGTATATGGCATTAAAATACACGAGAATAATTAATGACAGAAAAGCGTACTGATGTATTATATATAGGAATACCTGGAATACCGGGCCGCAGCACTCAGTATAATGAACCAGGGTCTGAGGCTATACGTCAGCAATTTAATACAAGCCATTAGAGATAATATACCAACGACCTGCAGCCGGTACTTGGCAGTCCCTCCAACCTGGGGGCTGTCGTGTACAGACATTCCTCACATATATATACACACATCAGACTTGTTTTTAAATGTATCGTGATTTTTAGGTGATGTTTTTACTTCACGTAGCCCCCCTGGGTGCTTTGTTACCTCAAATAGTATAATTAACACTTTTGTAGTGCTTTGGTTAATGAATATGGCTGGAAGAATTAAAATGTAGATGCAATTGACTGTAGTTTCAAAATAAAAAAATCGCTAAATATAAATCGCTAAACGCTAGTCTCGAGAACAGCTGAACCAATTAGACTAATTATTTTTTTTAATACATCAGTTGAAGTTCAAGGAATGTATTAAAATGAGAAAACTAGACTGAGGAAACATTGACTGTCCTTCACAATCCTTCCATCGTCAAAAATAAACTTGAAACAAAGAATTAGCTACATAGTGCATAGTCAGTAATTTTATGCACAATACAAAGACGGAGTTACTATCTAATTCTTACTTTAGAGAGCACCAGTTACGTATAAACCACCTAATGTTTTGGAAATACTATTTAGAAGCTGTTATAGAATCCACATTATAATTAATCCAGTTATAATTATTTACAAATCTGTGAATATTTGCACATAAGATACTCGAAACTTGAGCTCCCTTCACACTGTCTATAGCCTGTTTACTGTATTGTAAGTAGAAACAAAGGGGTAGCACACTCTTCCACTTATACAACAGACAGAACACAAGTAACAGGAGTCTATAATGTTTGACCAAAGTAGTCTTTTTAAGCTTACCTTTAGCCATATTTTCTTGATCGGGATGGAAATAAAAATCAATTATATCACCAGAAATATCGTATAATAGATATAATATCGTATAAATAGACGCGTATACTCTAAGTTTCATTGAAAAACCCACATATGAATTTATTTTCTTGGTCAGTAGACCAACATAAACTCATCTGTGGAACCTAAATTAATTAGACCGGGAGTGAATTTATACGGTTGGAACTGTCAATTTTACACCGCAGTACTTTCAGTAGTACGTAAGTTCATCGGTATAAAAAGACAAAACAAACTTAAAATACCTTGGACAGAAAGTAAAGAACAAGCTTAAATTAGACGCTTTTTGATCGAAGTTAATTTCTTTTGATATATAGGCTATATTTATTGACTGGGTCACAAGGCAAACTCAACTAAGGAAATACGAATTCCTTAAAGAGAAAGTTAATTTTAACAGACGGAGGATAAAAGTTTTTGACCCAATTATTTTATATATATTTATATATATATATATATATATATATATATATATATATATACACATTTTTCAGGCAATAACACGTAAAATAAAATCAGCCATAATTGTATTTAATACTTGAATCTCAGAAACATATATGATGAAATAATATGTATCTGATATGTCTACTTCTGATAGAATGGTATCATAGAGATCCATCATATTACATCGTAGATGCATTAGCTAAGACGATGTTATAGATGTACATCAACTGATGCTATCTCACACTTAGATTTTGAGAATTGCGTGTGACTCTGCGGGTAACTGCTAGCCACTATATATAACCTATATTTATTGATACATTGATCAATATAATTAAACCAGAAATCTATTGCTTTCAGTGGTAACAAGTTGGTTTCAGTAGTCGATTAAAAAAATTTATGATATCAATATTTTGAATGCACTTAGAGCTATGATCTGACTGATGTGAAAGCTAACAACAGATTCCAGCCAAACAATACTACGGCAACCGTTGGTATTAATGGGGGGTCGTAATGAATTCAGTAGGGTTCATTGAGGTCAAAAATTTTCATGAATCTACACCGTGATTAAGAGGTTTTCAGTCCCATAAAATATAACAGTATCATACTTGTAGTTTTCTCCTGTTTCGACTTTATTTATAATCATAGAGAGTCGATAAGAAACGTAAATACTAAATATGAGGAAATATGAGTACATGGTGATAAGTGTGATTAGTTTCTTTACTATGAAAAGTGACAGTAAGCTGCAGGAAGCCTAAGGGGAACCAATATAACGTTTCATATTCAATGAGATTGCGGTAACAAACAACCGGTAGCTGAAACATTTCCCAATAGAATAGGGCAGTCAGCACCTCTTCCTATCCTGAAGTATATGTTACAGGAATTGCAATTAATATTCATTTCAAAGGAATCCGCAGAAGTAACTGAATTATCGTCCTACGAGCTAGTAAATTACAAATATTTATTGAACTAAATGATACTACGGTTTACATTATCCCTTATTTACAGTAAGACCTTATTTATAAAGAAAACATGGTATTCACAGTTTTTGACATGTTTTGTTTACGTATATAGCGGAAAGTGTCGTTTGAATTATTAATTGAAACATTAAAGAAACAATACAGTAAGCACTAATATATTTATTATTATATTTTAAAAGCATTTCAGTTTTAATTTTCTCAAAATAATTCATATAGTTATTCTTTTTTTATTTTAAAAAATCCAATTAATAAGTATAATAACCCAAAAAAAATTGTACTATACTTGGAAATATTTGAAATATAATGAATTGAAAATATAACGATAAGTAAGAATAGAAAGCTAAACATAGATTTATACAACTCTTGTTAGGCAACCACTATGTGGATATGCTTTCGGTATTTAGAATTTAGAGTTTACTTCATTAAACATTTGCTACGTCATGTTTTGAGGCTGAGACTCACAATCGTTTGATTTTGTATACCAGTAAAAAGTATTAAGTAACTCAATACAGGTCTAAATACACTGTGGTATATGATGTTACAATTTTAGGTTTTGATGGCAAACATAAATTGGAAAATCCTATCTTCGCATTATTGTGCTTTTCAACCTGAATATATATATATATATATATATATATAATATATATATATATATATATATATATATATATATATATAAATTCACTTTGTTTTTGATACCCGTATTGCACTAATGATCAAGGACTGCATACAAAATATTAGCTAAAATTTACAGTTAATAATATTTTTATTTAAACTTCCTTTTTTATCATCTACATAAAATATTAGTGATTCTAGTGAATGGGAAATATAGAAGTTCTCATGGTTTCAGTGCTATTAACACTTAGAAATTTAAACTAGTAATTGAATTAATTAATGATATGATTGTATTGCCAGATTATAATCTTTACACAAAGTATTAGATTACAAAAACGCTTTTAATACCCGCTGATTAAGGCCAAAAGTTGATTCAGAACCAGTGGGGAATTTTCGAAAAAGAGATGGCCTAAATGTTAATCAGGGACTCTTTATTCATGTACTGTAAAATAGGGTTTTCTGTGTGTCTATATTTTCCTTTTTCAAAATTGAATTGAAAATAATATTGTAAAATTTTAATAAACAATTAAATCAATAATTACGTGCATAATAACATTGTTAAATTTATATCAATATTTTAATCAAGTTGGGTAATGCACTTAATTTGATATAATCTTTTCAGAGATAAACAAGTTAGTTTTATAGTGAAATAAATATATAAAACTTTAGTAATGAAATAAATATGACTAACCTACGTAATGCACTTTAAAGCGATCATCTCGCTGATTGAAAAGCCAACAACAGCTTCCAGCCATACAATACCACGGCAACTCGTCGGTATTGAGAGGGAGGTTTTGAATTCAGTAGAGTTCATTGAGCGAAAACATAGTTCATGAACAAACCGGTGGTAATCTCATCAGCTCTCGTAATTTATTGATTTTATAATAATATCTCGCTCATCATTAATATAAAATTGTGTTACGATACAATTATTCCCCTGCATAATTTGAGCACTAGCCTATGGATTTTAATAAGGCTGGATTAGTATCAGTATAATAACAATAATCAAAAACTTAGGTATTGTAATTTTTTAGCGATCATTACAGTCGAAGCCTCTATTCACTCAATCAAAAAAAATACTTCAGTATTTGTGTAGCAGTGATATTATTAAAAAAACAGGATGGAGTGTTTCTTAAGAGTTTTTTATTCCTGTCTGAATATCTTAGGAGTTGGTCCATTAATTTATTCAGCATCTTCGTCAATATTATTCTAGTTGCAGTATTATATATATGCAATAATATATTACTTGATATTTTTGATTTGTCGATGACATGAAAAACTACCTTGTAAATTAATACGGCAATATAACATGATTTATTGTTAAAGGAATCTCACGTTCATTTACTTTATTAGACCATTCTCTCCAGTCCCTGCCAGTTCTCTAAAGAGTAAAGCTCATTTAGCTTTAACTCATTGTCCATCGGCATGTCGGAGGACTATGGCTGTATTATATTACAATGTGAAGTAGTTTATTGTGTTTAGTAAAGCTCAAAGATGTGAACTTATTTTTATACCTAAATTTGGCCGAAAGGATGTGCGTAGTATCATGTATTTATGCTGATTAATCATACTCGTGGTCTAGGAAAGAATGCGGCCAATCAATTCCGAAAGTTTATATGGAGTAATCCAGTATTTGTAAAACTAGATATGATCTTGCGATTTAAAAGTAATATAATCTTATTTGGTCACGTGATACCCCAATCAGAGAAAAGGATAGTAATGATCACAATGAAATAAATATTTACATACAAATTTACATTATAATCTGGATGGATGGATTAATCGAAGGGTAACGATTTTTAATCAGCGTTGTAAATAACATTAACGAACCCTCAGTATAGAATACTGTACGATATTGGTTTATAGGGTGCTGTGGTAAGCTTACCAGATGACGAATGTATGTAAAGGGTTTAGACAAGAAATGGCAGGACATTCCAAACCGACTGCCAACATTACCTCAGGTCACCGTTTTATTGTCTCTCATGTCTTTGACAAATCACTGCGTTTCATGAAACTTTTTAAGTGTGCCTCTCTTCATGTAGTTGTAATAAGACCAATATTAAATCTTACTCGAACTGACTTATTGAATTGAAAGTTTCCAAAATCCTTCATTTCCATTTAAGCTTCTACTTCGCTTATAGTTCCTGTCAACCATGGCATTTGGCTGGGCATTAGCAAACAATTATACTTTGGTCTTTGTGGGTAATTATCGCAGCAGTTAGAAAATCTCAGAATGAACAAATTTGTAAACAAATTTAATCTGTTCGTATAATATTATATAAAATGTGATATGGTAGCACATTAAGCCTGACTGACAATCCTTAAGGCTCAGGAGAAAGATTTCATTACCTGCAGAAATTAAATTTTATATTATGTTTTTTTATATACACCAGAATCAGTGCTATCTGAAAATATTACTCGATAGGATGGGAAAATTTCTCTTCTGTGTTCCCGAGGTATGTAAAAATAGTATTTTTTGTAATATTGTATCACTGCCTGAAGTAAAACCTCAAGAATATAGTGATGTATAAACTTAAAATATTGCACGTGAGTCCTTAAAATAGGAAGTCCCGTTATGTTATGCATTATGTGACATAACCCTGCTTATTTTAATAACATAAAACTGAGATCATTTCGAAAATATGTATTAATTTAAGAAGATACGATGTATTACTTGTTCATCATCTGTAAAAAGTGATGGATCACTGGTCTCAATCGGAGTTTAATTTGAACTTTTGGAGTTTGGAAACTGAATTAATACTTCGTTATTCATGGTGCTCCTTGGAAGTATATGATATAGACAGCAAACGGTATATTACTGTTTTATGAACTAGAATAATTCTAAAATACTATTAAAGTGCCTGTATTATAGGTCCTTACGTTATTGTTATTATTACTCGTATGTTACAAACTTATATTTGTAATAATAGACAGTTAGTTTACTATATTTTTATAAAGTACGTGTTAATAATATAAATGGAAATATTCTTCTTATCCCATCCGTTATAGGAAATTAGAAGTGTAGGGTACTCAATAGATACCAATACATATTTTGATATTTGTTATTTCTTTATATAGATGCATATATATAAAACTGTGAATGCATTTGGAGTATTATTACTATAAGTAATTATTGAGAGAGAATAGGAGCTCATTAATTTATATTAATGGACAGTATATAACATAAATCATGGGGTCTTTCATTCCATGATACCTAACTAAGCTCTACAAGCGTTTACATACTCGTAAAGGTGGTATGTACCTCTATAGTTAGTAGTATGTTAGTAGTGTGAAAATTTTACCATTAAGCACATCAGTCAGGTAAGAAAATGTTTCAAAGTTGAAAAATTCATCATGATAACATGTATTATTATGTGCTTCTTTGACAGCTATAAGAGCTCAGGACTTATAGGGGAAGAAATCAAAAGTATAAGGGGAGAAAGTCAAAAGTGAATCCCTGAAGTCTAGAAAACATTTTGACCTTAAACAAGATTTAAAAACCCAAAAAGTTAGTTACTTAAAAGTGTTAGTACTACCAATATACATAGGAAAGTCACTCATACACTTGTTCTTAAACCTTTAGATTCTGGAATAGCAACAGTACCTTCCCTCATCCTGGTCAGTGACCTCCCTTTTCACTATTCACTTTTTAAAACGTAGCAAACTATTGATACGAGATTTGTACTCTATTTTAAAAGCAGCCAGACATAAATATAAGTTTTATATTGTAGATATGGTACTAGTGCTTTATCTTATTGCTATCATATATTCATAATATTATATAACAAATTTGAAATAATTTAAATGGATAATATTTACAAAACGTATAAGAAGAAAAATATAAAAATATTTTACGTATTAACAAATTAGAAGTTATCGAGAATAAACAAAATTAATTAAGGTAACAATATTATTTAGATATATTTTAAAGCATATACCCTATATTAAATGGCACGTGACGTCATTTCTGTGTACTCTTCAACGTGTTTGCTTAAAGAGACAATTTTAAAGAGTGGACAGAACACTTCACCAACCATTACGCTTCCATTTCACCGAAAGCTTAAGAGCATTTAGCTACATTTCTGTGTACTCTTCAACGTGTTTGCTTAAAGAGACAATTTTAAAAGAGTGGACAGAACACTTCACCTGCCATTACGCTTCCATTTCACCGAAAGCTTAAGAGCATTTAGCTACATTTCTGTGTACTCTTCAACGTGTTTGCTTAAAGAGACAATTTAAAGAGGTGGACAGAACACTTCACCCAACCATTACGCTTCCATTTCACCGAAAGCTTAAGAGCATTTAGCTACATTTCTGGAAAGTGTGTCGTTTTTGTTCCTTATGTCCTAATAGAACACTGAAATTCATGATTCAATTGAAAATAACAAATTGAATAAATGACATAAATATTTTAAATAAAATAGTGATATACCACAATAATAGTCTATCATATTAAAAGTAAGCTTTTTCAGTCGCATAAACGTACAAATATGTTTTCCTTACATTTAGGTTGATAAAAAATATTCATTTATGTATAGTATGATAGTAAACGTTATAACGCTTATTGATATTTAAACTTAATGTTAAAGAATTTGTTTACGTTATTACATTACGCTTCCATAGAAACCGGTAAATGATTTGATAATAGTTGGAATTTTCTTAACAAATAGGCTAACCAAATTTAAATAGTTATTTAATTAATTATAACACTTTTCATTGCTAGCATATTATGGAAAAAGGAATACAATCTTGTTTTATTGTGAAGAAAAGTATTCAAATATAGAGGTATGTAGTTCGACTAAAAATAAAGTAAGAAATAATTTTTCCTTTTAGCGTTTACTACTAATAAGTCCATAAATTAAATTAATAAGTAATTTTATGAAACAAACTTAAAAAATCGGATAAAAGGGAACATTCTTTGTTTAAAGATCAATTTTCCACACTTAAGAACAAATGCTTGAATAAAAATATTTTCCATACAAATGAAAATGTATAATTTAATATTTTTTAATTAATCTTCAACAGCTAGTAAGTGGTTACAGTTGCATGATATACAATCTGAATGCACTTATATTTAAGGGAGTTAATATATAAAAAATATAGAAAACGCCAAAATATAAAATTTTGTAATTTTCGTGTTTTTAAAATTTTTTATATTCTAGGTTATATTTTGCAAAAAATTGTTGCGAGAGTTCGTTGCAAAAATTAATTAAATTCCGATGTCGGGAACTATTTAATTAAACTTACGTTACAGATTAGTGAACTCACTTATAAGCCTATGGATGGTCTTTACCTGCGATTTCCCGAAATTTAACATTTTCTCATATATGTACCTTTTTCTCGGG
>NW_025778917.1:0-65933 GCF_021130785.1 Homalodisca vitripennis | reverse complement strand
TTCAACTTTGACGTCACCGTGCGCTCTATCGTAACGGTGTTGTACAATCCCAAATTCATTATCGTTTGCACTGCAAACAGACCGCACCCACAAGGCAGCAGAAGGGAAAAACCCAAGTCGATTCGATCATTGCAACTTGAAGAATGTGTCGGTAAACAATCCAACGGACACCGCTATCCGGCGGAAATATGCAAAACTGCGATATGGCGACTCAAAACTACAGGTTGTTTGTAACGACCAGTACTTGAACATTTATGGAAACCTCATGTACCGGCGATACGGACGGTGTATGTCAACATGGACGGATTTTTAAATCGAGGTTACCCCCATCGAATCGCTGATTGACCAACGCATTTGCATGCATCCCACCAGCCGAGACAGGTCCAGAAAAACGATATACAAGAGTCGAATTTGGATTTTCACTACAGCAGTTGCGCGTCCGCACAAGGCGACAGTGGGCACTACGGGCGTTACATAATATTGGTTTGTCTCAGGACAGAGGTTTCATGTACGAATTTTACCGCGAAACACCATTTCAGCATGGTTACAGTCGATGAACGTTTGATCAGTGTCCCTCGTTTTATGCTAGGACAGCGTCGTGTTCCAATAGATGTAACGCACCAATACGTGTTTTTAGTAAAGCAGGTCTAATACTATAATATTTGTACACACAGTGTTGTCTGCGCCCAATAGGTTATCTGTGGTCAGAACAACCATACAGTAGCCTTCTCACAGCCGTAGCGTCCATTACTGAAGTACCGCGACGCGTTTACTTGATCGCCGTGAGTAGTATACTTTGGCCGTTCCTGGGACAACGCACCCGAGACCGGATCTGGGACAAACCGTGTGAGACCGAATATGGGACAGAAAATTGTTAGAGAGCGACTAAGAGTGTGAGTACGGGTAGTCAGAACCGCGCCGCGCGAATCACCACGCATGTCATTCGCTAAACGTCAAATTACGTTTGTGAACGTCAAATTACGTTTATGAACGTTAAATTACGTTTATACTTAAAAGTCAAATTACTTTTATACTTAAACGTCAAATTACGTTTATGAACGTCAAATTACGTTTATGAACGTCAAATTACGTTTATACTTAAACGTCAAATTACGTTTTGTGGAACGTCAAATTACGTTTATACTTAAACGTCAAATTACGTTTATGAACGTCAAATTACGTTTATACTTAAACGTCAAATTACGTTTATGAACGTTAAAATTACGTTTATACTTAAACGTCAAATTACGTTTATACTTGAACGTTAAATTACGTTTATACCTTAAACGTCAAAATACGTTTGTGAACGTCAAATTACGTTTATACTTAAACATCAAATTACGTTTATGAACGTTAAATTACGTTTATACTTAAACGTCAAATTACGTTTATGAACGTTAAATTATGTTTATACTTAAACGTCCCAAATTACGTTTTATACTTGAACGTTAAAATTACGTTTATACTTAAACGTCAAATTACGTTTGTGAACGTCAAATAACGTTTATACTTAAACGTCAAATTACGTTTATGAACGTTAAAATTACGTTTATACTTAAACGTCAAATTACGTTTATGAACGTCAAATTACGTTTATACTTAAACGTCAAATTACGTTTATGAACGTTAAATTACGTTTATACTTAAACGTCAAATTACGTTTTATGAACGTTAAATTACGTTTATACTTAAACGTCAAATTACGTTTATGAACGTCAAATTACGTTTATACTGGTACGTTTTACAACGAAGTATTATTCAACAATTAGTTTCCTTTTTAAATTGCACATGTATTTCCTTTTTTGTGGTTTAGTTGTTGTATTAATAGATATGAACCCATGAGGTGTTTTCCAGCACTCAAAACCGAGAGCCTCAAATTGGTTGAAAGTCATGTCAGAACCTACAAAGTCCTGGAACACTCTCTTTGTATAGTACTTGTTCATTGTAAACAGACACAACAGATTAACATTGTTTCGTATGACCTGCATATCAACTCGACCATAGCTCTGACTCAGGTAGACACAAGAAATCCCTTTATGACGTCCTCTAATGAAATAGTCTTTGATTTTAGTTTGCTCTTCTAGGAGGCAGTCATCAAATACCACAAGTGAGTTTGGTTTGCAGTCATCGATAGAAATGAGATCTTGTCAGGACGAATAGAAAAACGCTATTTGTCTTCTAAGGTTTTTTTCTAATCTACTGTATTGTTCACGCAGATCTACATATGCAGGTTGTTCTATTGAACGACTGAACACGTATAGATTCTTGAACGGAACTCCATCTTTGTTGTAAATGACAATTCAATAACAAGTTCGTTTTACCACTCCCAGACGGTCCTACAATAAGACACCGTAACGGTCTAGGTAAAAATTGGTCTTCGAATTTATCTTTGCAATACACTTGAATTTCCATAGTATGTTCTCCTTACATACATTTACAATTTAACCAGTTTTCGGCATATTCTATAATGACCCCATGCTAGGGTTCGGATATTGTCTTCGAGTACGAAACGCTTGTCGTCCTTTGATGAAAGTACCACTTTATGGTGTTCTACGCTGTAGAGATTGTGTGCTTGACTCCGAATTGTATTCATCGTTTTGTAGTGCTCGATGTTACTAAACAAACAGTCTTTATAGTTGCTAAAGGTAATTTCATTTTCAACTACAGCTTTTTTCACGCCCTTAGACCTCTTTATGAAATGGTTGTCTTCTATATTGCTCGCATACATCTTGGATCGTAGTCCTACAAACTCTCGCATGATTCGACCATTAAGTTCATCTTTCATTTTACCCAGAACTTTTTTGTTTACGTGGGGAAGCCCATATTGGTTGGGGTTGGGGTAGTCACTTGTAATCAAATAATCCAAATTAAATGTTTCATGTCTTCATAGGAAGTTTTTCGTTTTGATGTCATATATCAAGGAATCGGTATCGGTGTACACCATTTTTATATTAGATCCATACTTCTCTTTCATTACATTGTAGTGGAAATCATACATCAGTGTCTTTGATATGTCTAGATTACTCATACCTACGTAAATAGGTTTATTTAACAAAAGTTTTTTCTTACTAAAATGTACAGCAACTAGGTTTTCTGTAAAGATGGTTCGACTCTTAAAGTTCGGTTTGCTAACCCATCTTTCCACTAATTTGGACTTAGTACCCAAACGAATTGTCCACACGATTTCTCATATTTTCCATAGTTTTTCCAAAAACTGAGTTGTTTCATAAGTTTGAAAAAGTCTTTCTCAAAATCATTTTTTCGCCTTTGTACGCTCCATGGTATTCAGATTAATGTACGGTTGCAACCAATTGCTTTGACTGAAACTAAGAACTCTATGAACATGTTTTAGTTTCATACCCAGACTCAAATAAAGCTTTAAATTTTTGTAGTGTACGACATACTTTTCTTTGCCATAGAGAGTTGTCAGAAGTTTGCCATTTTCGATCCTGGTGGGACTCTAACGTTCTGGAGCGAGAGGTAGATCAGAGTGTACGTCGTGTAGTTCTTCAGGATATTCCAAATCAACTTCTAATATGTAGCCTGTGGGTGAATCGTCACTAACTTTCATTACATCGATGTCTGTACTGCTCCACTGAAAGTTTGCATATGGTAGTTTTTACAGACATTGCCCACCCATACAGGTTGTTTGCAATCCAAGTACATGAGGTAGTTGTTTGGTTTCGATTTGTCGTAGTCTTTCATGTAGGGATTGTTTGCCTTCGCATATCGATGAGAACACTGTGAAATACCACCACGAATACCTTTTTCAACCATGAGTACCATATCGATGTCAGTCAATAGGGACAGTTCAACTTTTGTAATTTTTAGCATTGCGTTCCAAGCCAACCCAGGTGCTGTGAAATACCATGCAGGATCTAATTTGTATGTATTGAGACATACATCCCCTGAAGTTTTCCATAACATCTGCAAGCAGCAAGACATCGGTTTCTTTATATAGCATTGTATATTCTTTCATGTTCTGAATGTTAAAGGCGGTCCATACATCGCACGCATGTTTGTAATCTTCATTTGTTATGTGTTGTTTATTCAGTCTATTGTAAAATTCTTCTTGACTAGGTAGTGATGTTTCACTATATTTTTCTATACTGTCCATGTAGTCGTAAGGGTACACTCCTTTTTCGTAGCAATAAATTGAGGTCCTTTACCATTGTAATATGTTTGAGATGTGTTTGAATTGAGATCTAGTCAGATTCTTTGCCAAACCTATCGAGACTTTGTGACATGAACTTGAATGAATCGATGAAATCGTAGTTCAATTCCACCTTCCACACTGACCGTAAAGGAAATGTAGCCGCTCCTCGTTGTTGGGTATCAATGATATGCGATTTTGGAACTTACCAAACTCTTTTAATGAAAAAGGTGAGTATCGTAACCTGCTAAATTATGAATGAACACAGGAATGAACCTAGGTTTTTTGAAATTGATGTTTACACTTGTTGTGAGCTGCTCCTCTAAACAAACAAACCCGTCAAATGGTTATGGTCTCTAACACGATCATCACCAAGAAAATTTCCACAGATTATGACACGTAGTATAGATTCAAACATTTCCTGTTGCTCTTTTTGTCATAAACTGCATGGGGACTATTGCTTCACTCTTGTAAAGTTCATTAATCCTTATCGACTCCTCAATCAATGATTTTACAAATACCATGTGCAGCATCGTCTCCAAAAGTATTTAATTGGTGGTTTGGAAAAAGCCGTCTTCTGACACCCCATACATACAGAAGGAAAATGGCATTATGTTTTGATATTTAATAGTGAACGACTGGTGATTACCATTTACAATCCACTTTACACGGTTGACATGTTGAAATAGGTGCTAGACAGCATTCAAAGTCTGCGTAATACACAAAGGGCACTCTCAATTGGAGCAATTGAAATCTTTAAATCTAATTACAGTTCCTGGCTCTGGTAGTTCCAATTTCAACAGCATCGTGTGTGTTACAGTCTTCTCTATGCTTGATGAGTAAAATCCTCTCTCGTAAAGTGTTGCAAACACCTATTGCATATCCCACATCTTATGGTCCATTTCGTGAGATCTGTGAACTAACCAAACGGGACATATCTTTGATCCAGCAGTAGTGAGTGTTTGTTTTTTCTCTGATAAAACAGTAGATTAACATGTTTTTCCATCTTGTTATCAGTTATTCTCAGCGGGAATATATCGAACTTGTCATCATAAGCATAGACATTAACAGAAATTCCACTACGTCTTTCAAACTTTGCTATATCATCAAGTTTCATGGGGCATTCGCAAGTTGCTAGTGCATGAAGCAGCTCTCGTTTGAAAGGTTCGTAATTGCTGATTCTTTCTGGATGAACCTTAACTGGATGTAAAGCTGCCAGAAGAGACCACATAAAACATTTCTGATCTTCGTTTTTTACATTAATAACAGCCTTTTTTGGATTGAATCTGTTTTTTGGGTAGAACCACATAGCTGGATCCATGAAAAAGGAAACGTATCGGTTGACTCTGATCTCCAAGTCTTTCACACTTTTTAGTGACCATTGAGAACCGTTTGCCTCAAACTCCTCCATCTCAACCAACATCTTAAGTTTTGCTGAGTTATAATAGTCAGACAGAGACGTTGTCGAGTAAAGAATTTCATTTTTCGTTTTAAAGTTCATGACTTGAGTCACCTCCACATCGTTTATTATTTTTCTTGAATTCAGCATGATAAACCATGTTTACCTTAAGATTTTTTTCTTTTACAGCTTCCTGAAGTTTTTCAACAACGTGTGGTTTGCATATCTCAAGAAACATTTTTGGATCTTTGATCCCACGTTTGTTCATAATCACATACGTTTTCAATCTTCCCGTGAATGCCGACTGGACTTCTGATATTTTCATCAAGTATTGTCTGCGACTCCTCTGGAGTACGTACCGGAACCAGATGAGGTGTTGAAGGTGATTCTGTTTCAGACAGAAGCTGTCTCTCTTCCATGGTAGGGCTAATCGAATTCTCACTATTAATTGTACTAGTCGGTGTCTTCACTAATAATCTTTTTCACACCTGTAGGAATCTTTTGTTGGTCTAGTCGGTTTTTCGGATCATCGCTTCAAGAGCTACATCGTTTATATTGACCTTCGGTACTTGTTTGCCTTCCCTTGGTCGTTTTGGGTATTTCTTTACCAGCATGTTGATGTCTGGAGTGGGTGCCGGGCAGTCTTGGTGTCAGTCTCGTAATGGGTTAATATTTCACTCCTGTATCGAGGAACCTTCATGAAGTGCTGACAAACGGATATGAACGTTTCGATTGTTTGTGACGGTTCCAGTTGGATGACTCTATTGGTGTTTCACAAATCCAACACATTTTTACTTTTAGGTGCTGGTTTGATTTCCATCTTTTTCAGACGTTCGTTATATGTTCATACCATGCTGGTTTTTGGCACATTTCTGAGATTTTTGGTGCCGAGCCATGTTGGAAACCGTTATTTCCTTACTCCATTTTGGACATGGTTTCTTTCTGGGGTTTTATTTGAGCACGTACATCGGTTCGGACTAAGCACGTTGTATGTTGGACTCTCTGGGATATGTAGTGGTGAATGGTATACAGGGACTATATGGTATATGCAGTGAATAGTCTGACTTATCCGGAACTTCAAATGGTGGTGGACCAAGTATTGATATAATTTTTCGATGAATCGGGGTGTATCCTTTTTACTGGTGGTTCAAACTTTGGAGCGTCAGCTGTAGATGGACCAATTATAGCTCTAATTTTGGAAATAGAAATCTGGAGTGTCTAACATAGGACAAATCAAAATCAACAATCGCGTCTTGTTCTTCAGGGTCTGAGATTTGAATAGGACTCTGGCAATATAGACATATCAAAATCAGCAATCACGTCTTGTTCTTCAGGTCTGAGATTTGAATAGGGACTCTGGCAACATAGACATATCAAAATCAGCAATCACGTTCTGGAATTGATTGTCACTCACAGCATCAGCGTAGTTTTCCAACATAGACATATCAAAATCCGGAGTTTGTCTATCTAACGTGGACATGCATTTCTTTGTTTTTTTATGGCGGGACATGGGAGGAGTTCCTGACTTCAACACCACACCTTGAACATACTTGTTTCATCGAAGGGGGTTTTTCATTGAATCCGTTGGAAGAAGCATAAGCTGGTGGATTTGACGCTGACATACACTTCTTTGTTTTTTGGTGGCGGGATAGGTTAGTATGCAGTAAACCTCAGCTCCACAATTCGGACATTTCTTGACTGATGATCTTCGAAGACCGTCCGTAGCATTGAGAAAATGCTGTTTGCTTGCTAGCAGGAGAAAACGCCATTATTACAGAGCTGGCTACTCTCTTACTGTATGGGCGATTGACGATGGAAAAGGATGAGGTATGGATGCACTTCTTTGTTTTTTGGTGGCGGGATAGGATAGGTTAGATGCAAGTAACCTCTTCTCCACAATTCGAACATTTCTTGACTGATGATCTTCGAAGGACCATCCGTAGCATTGAGAAATGCTGTTTGCTTGCTAGCAGGAGAAAACACCATTATTACAGAGCTGGCTACTCTCTTATTGTATGGGCGATTGACGATGGAAAAGGATGAGGTATGGATGCACTTCTTTGTTTTTTGGTGGCGGGATAGGTTAGATGCAGTAACCTCTTCTCCACAATTCGAACATTTCTTGACTGATAATCTTCGAAGACCATCCGTAGCATTGAGAAATGCTGTTTGCTTGCTAGCAGGAGAAAACACCATTATTATAGAGCTGGCTACTCTCTTATTGTATGGGCGATTGACGGATGGAAAAGGATGAGGTATGGATGGATGAGAATAGGAAGAGGAGTAGGAAGAGGGTGGGTGTGTGGGGATGAATGTGGAAGGAAGGATGAGAGCATTATTTAATACATTTGACTCTGAACTAGAACATAGTTTTTTGTAAACTCTTTTTCATAAAACGATCCTATTATTTCCTCACCAGACTGGTCTGCTATTTTGTAGGTAACAGGGCAAGTTTTGTTGACGGCCACAATCCGAAAAAATTTCTCTTGTCCAATTTCTGCGGTATTTATTTCCAAATACATCTTTCTTTATAGTAATTCTTACACGGTCTCCAACCGAAAGTCTGGGTCTGAATACTAGACATCGTCCAGTGTTTGCGTACATGTTTCTTAAAGTTTGTTCATTGCTTGAATTCACTTCTGATGGGCTCATCTTTATAGTGCTATGAAATTTACTCTTATATTGACGTAGAAGCTTCTGTAAATGTGGACACCCATCTAAAAGAGTTTTGAATTTCAAAGTGCACTTTCATTTTTTCATTGAGAGTTCTATGGAAAACGCTCTATAATGGCACTTTTTTTCCTCATTTTCAGTATGGTATAACTTTATTTGATTTTTGTGTAAAAACTCTCTAAATTCCTTATTAACAAATTCTCGTCCTTTATCCGTGTGAAGAAGGTTCGGGGGTTTGTGACCAACCAATTTCGCTCTTCTTAATATTTTACCAAAACGATTTAGTAACCTCTTGTGAGCTTTTAGTTTTATAATGGTTCTGACCACGCATATTTTGAAAACGTATCAATTACATTAAGTATGTATCTGAATCCATCATTTTCCTTTGAAAACCTAATCATTACAACAAGGTCGGCAGCCCACAAATCATCAATACCCAAAGTTACAATTTTTCTCTTAGGGAATCGCTTAACCATAGGTTTATGAACCTCTAATGCTCGAAGCAGGATTTCTTTCCGACTTTTCTTGCTTCATTAATTCCTGATACTATCCACAATACACTTAACATTATACCAAACTAGTAATTTATAAGGTGCGGTGTCTCGCGCGGCGCGGCGGTGACTGGACAGTGACGAGGCGCGTACCGATTGTTTGTATAACTTATAGAAACAATACGCGGTGTCTCACACGGCGCGGTGGTGGTGGTGACGGTTCAGCAGTTCGCGCGGCGCGGTGATGACGAGGCACGTGCCAATTGCTTGGCGGGGTGACGGTTCAGCAGATCGCGCGGCGCGGTGCTGGACGAGGCGCGTGCCGATTGCTTGCATACTTACAGTAACAACGCGTGGTGTCTGCGCGGTGGCGGGACAGCGATGACATGCGTGGTGATTCGCGCGGCGCGGTTCTGACTACCCGTACTCACACTCTTAGTCGCTCTCTAAAAAATGACTGTCCCAGATTCGGTCTCACACGGTTTTGTCCCAGAACCGGTCTCGGCGTGCGTTGTCCCAGGAACGGCCAAAGTATACTACTGCCGTGTGTTATTTTTAAATTGAGAAAAAAAAATACTTTTACGTGATTGGGAATTTCAATGTGACTCGTAAGTACATATTATCCAATTGTGAAAGTTAAGGTAACGTTAATTTTGCCTATTTATAACTTGTGTTTGAAGAAAATTTGGTTGAATTTGTAAAATTTTCAATATTCGATACAATTTCATTATATAATTTTCAGTGTTTCAAGCTACGTACTAACCACGTAAGAACACAGCCCATGCATTACAATTACATTGTGGTGCAAAATTACAAATGTTGTATGTCATACACTGTTATATTTAAATTTGCAATATTCATAGGGTATAGCACTGCCGATATTGTTAATAAATAATTTTAATTTAATAATAATCCCTAAATATTAGGGAATTGTAAATAGGAAAACAATTATAGTTTTAGTTAGGCTATCCTTGAAGAAATTTTCAAACATCCAGATCCGATTCAAAGGTAGCGTACATATACTAGTTTTTATTCACATGACCCATTGAGTTTGACTCTGTATCAGTATATTGCCTGTGAACTGTATGTAAATGGTACTATTGTGATGTTTTGTTTAGTGAGAACAAGCCTATTCCATGATTACAGGGAAATAAAAAACAAGCTTGCTACTGCTACAAGTGCTTGTTACTGTACAAGTTACAAAGATTAATTAAGTTAATTAATTAATTAGTTACTAATTAAAGCGTTGCATAAAGTCCTTTTTTTTAGTAACTATTCTAGTATTTATTTCTAGTATCTATCCTGACAAAGTATAGGTAGACAACATAGGTTAACTTAATATGCGTATTTTTCTAAATTGATATAAAAACACTTATACAATTCAAACCTTCTAATGAAAGAGGAAGAATGATTAGATTATTAATGTTTAATAGACCAAGCACTTATTATTCGCAACACTCGGAACGGTTTATCTTGGGTCACGACCTTACAGATTACAAGCTCGTTTGCTTCCACTTAATTTTTAATTGATCATTAATTTTATATCAGGACTTTTGTCATTATAAACACAGAGTACATTAATCTGAAAAGAAAATCCACAACAACATAAAAAAATATATACTTTTCATTTAAATACAATGTGTGAAAATATTTACATACAGCTAAACAGGTTTTTACATAATATATTTACATTTGTTTTTACCGTTGGTAGTCTCACTGTGTCGACAGAGCAGACCGGATTTCCAGCTTCAGCCATAACTTCTACGGGGATGCTGTAGTGTCCCCAGGGCAGAGTCCCGATGCCGTCGTCTTGAATGTAACGTTTGTCATCGTGAGGCGACAGAACAATCTGTTTGAGTTCAACGCTGTACAAGTCGTGTTTGAAGCTCCGGATCATGTTCATAGAACCGTATTGTATACCTGAGGTGAACAGACACTGTTTGTAATCGTCGAAGGTCAGGTGGTTTTCTATCGTTGTCTTTTTGACACCTTTCGACTTTTTGATCACTCCGCCTTCGGATCTGCTGGAGTAAATTTTCGAGCGAAGTCCTACGTGCTCGTACATGATTCTGCCGTTGAGCTCGTCTTTCATCTTCCCTAGTACCTTTTTGTTGACTCGAGGCATGTTGTAACGGTTGGGCTCGGGATAGTCGCTGGTGTCGAACAGATCGATCATGTCTTTGATGTCTTTGTACAAGTCGGTCGTCTGGATGTGGTACGTTAGCGAGTCGGTGTCTGTATATTGAAGTTGGGCTTTGTGACCGTACCGCCTCTTGATGACGTTGTAGTGGAAGTCGTACATCAGCGTTTTTCGACACGTCCAGAATGCTCATGCCGACGTAGATTGCGTTATTAAACTTCAATTTCGTTTTTGACATGTGAACGGCTGCCAATCTGTTCGGTTGAATATCGTCCTGCTCTTAAAGTTTGGTTGAGCAGTCCACTTGTCGACTTGTTTGTCTTTCGTGGCCAGTCGGATGTCCACTCTGTTCCGGATGTTTTCCATTGTCTTACCGAACACGCTGTTATTCATGAGCTTGAAGAAATCTTTCTCAAACTCGTTCCTGGGCTTGCGTACGCATCTGAGTGTTCAAGTCGATGTAGGGCTTGAGCCAGGCTGAATTGACTGAAGCTTATAACTCTGTGGGACTTTCTTAAGTTTCATGCCGAGCGATAGATATGTTTTAGATTCCGGTAGTGGACAACATATTTTTCCTTCTCTAGCAGTGTGGTGAGAAGTTTCTCTTCTTTCGATCCCGGCGGTACTCGACGTTCCGGTGCAAGAGGCAAGTGAGAGTGCAAGTCGTGCCAAATTATTGGGAGTACACCAAGTCGACTTCCAGAATGTAGCCAGTTGGTTGCGTCATCCGGAACTTTTGTAACGTCAATGTCGGTTTTGCACCACTTGAAGTTCTTATACGGCATGTACTCACTCATGGCCCAGCCGTACAGATTGTTTGCGTCCAAGTACGTCAGGTAGGAAGGTTGGCTGGTC
Source organism: Homalodisca vitripennis (assembly GCF_021130785.1). Taxonomy (NCBI): domain Eukaryota; kingdom Metazoa; phylum Arthropoda; class Insecta; order Hemiptera; family Cicadellidae; genus Homalodisca; species Homalodisca vitripennis. The sequence goes on along the minus strand of NW_025778917.1, from coordinate 54,222 downwards.
CACATTGAATTCTGCTTCCATATAAGGGTTGTTTGCTGCGGTCGTTCGTACCGGTTAGAGCAACTGTGACACTCCGCCACGAATGCCCTTGCCGATCATCAGGATCATGTTGTAGTCACTGAGAAGGTCGAGTTTTATGCCGGTGGTCTTGAGCATCGCACTCCACGCGAGTCCGGGAGCCGTGTAGTACCAAGCAGGTTGAGCTGGTACGTCTGCATGCAAACTGTCGCGAAAGTTCTCCATAATGTCCGCCAGCAAGAGTACGTCCGTCTTGTTGTACAACAGTGTGTAGTCTTTCATTTTCTGTATGTTGAACGTATTCCCAACGTTGACCGCATGTCGGTAGTCTTCGGGCTTTACGTGAGCGTCGTTTAGCTTGTTGTAGAAATCTTCTTTGGCGGGAAGTGTGCAAAGTTCAAAACTTTTCCATGCTGTCCAAGTAGTCGTAGGGGATACACGCCTTTCTTCAACAACAGTTCAAGTTTCTCACCTTGGTAGAATTTGGAAGTGTGTCTGAACTGATCGGGGGACAGGTTCTTAGCCAACTTGTCTAGACTGCTTGCCATGAATTTCAACGAGTCCAGGAACCGTATTTTCACTCCACGCTCAACCTCGATGGTGTACGAGATGTAACGTTCCTCGTTATTGGGAATAACTTTGATGGTCTCGTTGTTGAGCCCAAACATCTTGATAAACAGGTGGGTGTCGTATCCGTTCAGGTTGTGAACAATACACTGGCAGGAAATGCGGTTTCTTGAAGTTGAGGTTGCAAGAGTTGTGTTGTCATACCTCTGAATTTCCCCGTCAGATGGTCGTGATCGTTGGGATCGTTGAATGACTTGCCACAGATGTGACACTGCCGAGCGTTGGCTATTGCATGTAAATCGTCTTGAGTCAGCTCCATCGGTACAGCAGCAGCTCTTGAGTAAAGTTGGAATATTTCCCTGGCATCGTTCATGATGCTTTCCACGAACACTTGTGCAGCGTCAGTTCCGAAATACGTTGTGGGCGGTTTGTAATCACCGTCAGAGTACACGAAGTAGTACGAGAAACTAAACCGCTTCGTGTTTCTGGTACTTTCAGCGTAAGAACTTCGTGCATCGGGATCCCGGCTGCTGCTGGCTACGGGAGTCAGCATACACTCAAAGTCAGCGTAAGCCACGAACGGAACTCTCATCGCGTGTTTGAAGTCCTTAAACTGAATTGTGGAGCCTTCTTTCGGTTTGTGTCAGTATTTTAACCGCCTCGTGTTCGCTGCAGTCTTCTTTGTGTTTGATCAGTAGTTCCTCGGTACCGTAATGCATGAGGCAGCGCTTGCAGAGCCAGGTTCTAGTCGTGTGCTTCGAAAGTTGTGAACGTACTAATCGGCTGAGATCTTTGATGAGGCAGTAGTGAGAGTTGTTTTGATCTCTAATATACAGCAAGTCAACGTGTGTGTCTTTTTCTTCTCGTGTCACGTACAGCGGATAGGACGACAAGTTTCTTATCATACGCGTACACGTTTGACGGGATATTCCAGATCGCTTTTCAAACAACTTGACGTTATCGAGACTCACAGGAAAAAGTGATGCCGTCCAGGTAGGCGTCTAGCTCGTGCTCGAAAGGTTGATAGTGGTGTATACGCTGGGGCTGCGCTTGCCACTCCTTGGGATGCAACGCGGCTAAGATTGACCACACAAAACATTTCTGATCGTTGTTCATTATGTTTACGATTGCTTTCTTTAGCTGAAATCTTTTCGTGTAGTTCCATGTAACTGGAAACTGGAGCCTCTGAGTGGAACATAACGATTAATTCGTAACTCGAGGTGGAGGATTTTGTGCAAGGTCCAACCAGATCCCTTGGCGATAGAACTCTTCCATTTTCGACCAAAAGCTTTTTTCATCGCCGTTTTAACATACACCCTAATGTCCGTAGTTGGAAGAATCACGTTGTTTTTAGTTTTGAAATTCATCTTTTGAATCACACCACTCGTCGGTTTTGTGTATTCGGCTTCAAACACGAGGTTAGCTTTGATTGTTGTGTTCGTCGACATGCTGTGCTATTTCGCGAGTGATTGGCTTTCTACATGTTTTAAGAAATCTTTTGGGGGTCCTTTGATACCACGCTTGTTTTCTATCATGTACGTTTTCATACGACCCTTGAACGCTTGCTGTACCTTTTTAATATTACCCCCTTGTTTGCTAGGTTTCATGACTTTAGGCGGAGGTGCTGAAACAGTAGCTACACCATGCTTACGCTTTAAACCGTCTGGTGAACACTTCTTGATTGTGACCGATGGCAGACGTGCTAGCTGATGTGGAGCTAGTACTTGGTTCAAGGCGTGGAACCTTTGGTGGTGGTTCTGAAACGGTAGCTGGAAGAGTGTAGTTTTCGTTCTTCCGCTTTAAACCGCCTGGTGAACACTTTGCAATATGACGGCTCAAGTTGGACATGGTTATTAGTTGCTGACAATGCGGACACGGCTTCTTAGGCTCAACAGTCGTTTTAATATTGCCACACACTTCAACATGGCGAGACATGTTACGTGACGTTATTAATTTGTTGCAGTGCACACAATGTTTCTTTAGTATTCGACACGTGAGGCTCGACTCCTCCAGCCGACATACACTTGGCAGTGTTACGGTAACGTGCCATTTGAGACTTAGACACCATTGCACCACACACATCACAAGCAGCAGTAGCCATTGTCACGACTTACTCGGACTACCTAGTATTCGACACTGCCTCAAACTCTGTACAGTATAAGTGATGTCAGTACGGGTTCGCACATACAACGTTTCTCTAGCAAACAAAAGTTTCACATACGGTACACGAACACCTAACACGTTTTCGTATACACTCGCGTCTTGTTAACGTGCTGCACCTGAAACGACCGCACACCACACTGCCAGACTGCGCGTATGATAGATACCGCTGACTCACGCCGCGTTGTGTAACTCGGGCACCGCCGGCCGCCGCCGCTGACTCACCGCGTTGTGTCACTGCCGCCGCCGCCGCCGCCGTGTGTGTTGCTCCGCTTTGTGTAATCGACAAAAAAAGTTTTTACGCAACACTGCTGAAACAGTACAGTGTAAAAAATAAAAAACAACTTGTTGCACACGAACAAGAGAACCGCGACTTTAAAAACAAAGACAACTACTGAAACGGTACAGTGTAAAAAATAAAACACAACTTGTTGCACACGAACAAGAACCGAGAATAAAAAAACAAAGACAACTGCTGAAACAGTACAGTGTAAAAAATAAAACACAACTTGTTGCACACGAACAAGAACCGAGAAAAATATAACTCGACCTCCCTGAGGACGACTCGACCTCTTTGGGACGTTGGTAAAACATACACATCTATACTACTGCTATAGCATCGTGGATGTCAAGCTCCTGAAAACAAGAAAGTGGACAACCGACCAGCCTGAGGGTCATCACCCTCCGTGGAGGCGATGGGCTCCAGCCTCCTACTGATGTCTACAACCGCCCGGACTCTGTTCTTCTGCAGGCTGGAGGTCAGGAAGTACACCAGGCCTAGTGGACCAGTCCAGTGCCACCGATGCCAGGGGTTTGGGCATGGCTCCAGCCACTGCGTACGATGCGGTGATAATCATCCGTCCAGCCTCTACCCCGAAGGAAGCTTCAACCCCGGCCAGATGCTGCAATTGTGGAGAGGCCCACTCTGCCAACTACCGTGGGTGTGTCACCTTCAAAAACGAGAAGCAGCTCTCGTATGCTGCCGTTGCCAGGAGGGTTTTCAGAGGCCTGTACCTTCCAGGATTGAGCCTCCTAAGCCTCGAGAAGCTCCTGCTCCTGCCCCTCCTGCCACCGTAGATGACACCTCGGAGCCCTCCACTGAAAACCGGGAGGAAGACGACTTCGAGATGGTACAGGCGTCGCCGTCATCGCCCAGCTTCGGGAAAGCCGGAAAGACGGGGGGGGCTCGTTCTCGTTCAACTCCGAAGACCTCAACCTCTCGAGACACGTCCACCCATGCCTCTCATCAACTAGAGAACCAACAATCGAGGACAGACCTGCCCCTGCCAGACCAACACTACCCAGGCCCACACCCGAGATCTCATGCTGAGCCACCTAAGCCTACTTCCCGCCCTGAACTACAAGCAAAGCCGTTCACACAAAACATCACCCCGACTTCTCACCCAGTTTCCCTCCTGCTTCAGTATCTCAAGGTTAAGACTAAATCAGATTCTTTCTCAAGCTGACTAACATAGTGGCGTTGATGTCACGCCTCATGGACATGTTGTCCGCCACCGTCCATGGGTAAGCTAAGAGTCGTCAGCTGGAACGCCGACGGGGCTGGCAAACAAGCGGCTGGAATTCAGTCAGCTACTAACTGAAATGGATGTGGACGTCGCTCTTCTACAGTAGACTCACTTCAGGGCGACATATCGCTTAATTATCCCCAATTACCAGATATACCACACCGATAGGCATCTGCAGAACAACCGACCCAGCGGAGGCTCGGCGATCATAGTGCATCGGCGAGTGACCCATCGTCTCCTGGCAGCAGTCCCTGCTCCAGGAGCTGAGATCACCCGGATTGCCATCCACTACAGCGGAGCCGAACTGGAGATTGCCTCCCGTCTACAATCCATCTAGAAAACACTCTGCAAACTCGCTGCCTTGATGCCCTGCTGCGTCTTGGTTCCCCTGCACTTGCTGCTGGGGACCTCAAAGCGAAGCATCTGGACTGGGGATGCCGGAAAACCAACTCCAACGGCAGAAGTCTCCACCGTCTCCTGGACAACCGACTCCACATCTAACTACTGACACCTGAGGAGCCCACGCACTACAATCACAATGGACGGCACTTCCCGGACATACTGGACATCGGTCTATCTGGCTCGCTGGACGGACACATCGAGGTGTTTGCAGTGTCTGATCTCTCGTCAGACCACGTGCCAGTTGTCTTCGACCTCTCGGACGACGGAGCGCCATCATATCCTCCTACTCGTCCCACCAAGATCAACTGGCACCACTTTGCAAACCACCTCGCTGACAGACATCGGCCACCACCAACTCCTGCTGAGTCACCGGACCAGCTAGACCGACAAGTACACGACTTGACTTCCATCCTCCAGAGAAGCTATGACGGCCTCGTCATCTCCTCTCTCCCGAACTGACAATCACTCCACCTCTACCCGAGTAGTTGAAAGAGGAGATTCGCCTTCGTCGCAGACTGCAAAGGGAGTATCAGCAGTCCCGATGTCTTCACGCCAAGCAGGACCTTCAACCGCCAGGACAGGAAGTGCTCTTCGTCTCCTGGCTGAACACAGAGCAGCTGCGTGGGATGACTTTGTGGAACATCAAGCTGACAGTGGGTGTCGGCGGGCATCTGGAAAATCTCCAGGGCACTTCGAGGGGAGAAGAAGACCAACCGACCACTTCATGGACGGCGTGGTATTGTCTACTCCCCTGGAGATCGAGCAGAGGCCTTCGCCGACACCATGGAAGACCAATTCTCCCCACACGCGGATGTCTACGACGAGGACACGTGCGAAATGATTAAAAACTTCCTGGGGGAATACTAACCTGACGAAGACAACCTACTGCCCACTGTGACTACACTTGAAGTGCAAAGACCGCCTTCGCCCGAAGAAGGCCCCTGGCCCGGACTCCTAAAAAACTCCAGCATTGAAGACCATGCCGGCTTAGGTGATCGTGACGATCACCTGCATCTTCAACTCATGCCTACGCCTGGCTCACAGGATCCGCCAAGACGATCTTCTCCAGAAATCTTGGAGAGCACAGGCAGGAGGGAGATCGGCCAGTGGTTCTCCGGATGAGAGGGTCCTTGCCGGGCTTAGGTATCACGATCACCTTGGCATCATTCCAGGGGTCGGGTAGATGAGCCAGGCGTAGGCATGAGTTGAAGATGCAGGTGATCGTCACGATCACCTAAGCCGGCATGTTCTTCAATGCTGAGTTTTTAAGGAGTCCGGGCCAGGGCCTTCTTCGGGCGAAGGCGGTCTTGCACTTCAAGTGTAGTCACAGTGGGCAGTAGGTTGTCTTCGTCAGGTTAGTATTCCCCCAGGAAGTTTTTAATCATTTTCGCACGTGTCCTCGTCGTAGACATCCGCGTGTGGGGAAATTGGTCTTCCATGGTGTCGGCGAAGGCCTCTGCTCGATCTCCAGGGGAGTAGACAATACCACGCCGTCCATGAAGTGGTCGGTTGGCCTTCTTCTCCCCTCGAATGCCCTGGAGATTTTCCAGATGCCGCCGACACCATGTCAGCTTGATGTTCCACAAAGTCATCCCACGCAGCTGCTCTGTGTTCAGCCAGGAGACGAGAGCACTTCCTGTCCTGCGGTTGAAGGTCTGCTTGGCGTGAAGACATCGGGACTGCTGATACTCCCTTTGCAGTCTGCGACGAAGGCGTAATCTCCTCTTTCAACTACTCGGGTAGAGGTGGAGTGATGTCAGTTCGGGAGAGAGGAGATGACGAGGCCGTCATAGCTTCTTGAGATGGAAGTCAAGTCGTGTACTTGTCGGTCTAGCTGGTCCGGTGACTCAGCAGGAGTTGGTGGTGGCCGATGTCTGTCAGCGAGGTGGTTTGCAAAGTGGTGCCAGTTGAATCTTGGGTGGGACGAGTAGGAGGATATGATGGCGCTCCGTCGTCCGAGAGGTCGAAGACAACTGGCACGTGGTCTGACGAGAGATCAGACACTGCAAACACCTCGATGTGTCCCGTCCAGCGAGCCAGATAGACCGATGTCCCATATGTCCCGGAAGTGCCGTCCATTGTGATTGTAGTGCGTGGGCTCCTCAGGTGTCAGTAGTTTAGATTGGAGTCGGTTGTCCAGGAGACGGTGGAGACTTCTGCCGTTTGAGTTGGTTTTCCGGCATCCCCAGTCCAGATGCTTCGCTTTGAGGTCCCCAGCAGCAAGTGCAGGGGAACCAAGACGCAGCAGGGCATCAAGGCAGCGAGTTTGCAGAGTGTTTCTAGATGGATTGTAGACGAGGCAATCTCCATTCGGCTCCGCTGTAGTGGATGGCAATCCGTGATCAGCTCCGGACGGACTGCTGCAGGAGACGATGGGTCACTCGCCGATGCACCATGATCGCCGAGCCTCCGCTGGGTCGGTTGTTCTGCAGATGCCTATCGGTGTGGTATATCTGGTAATTGGGGATAATTAAGCGATATGTCGCCCTGAAGTGAGTCTACTGTAGAAGAGCGACGTCCACATCCATTTCAGTTAGTAGCTGACTGAATTCCAGCCGCTTGTTTGCCAGCCCGTCGCGTTTCCAGCTGACCGACTCTTAGCTTACCCATGGACGGTGGCGGACAACATGTCCATGAGCGTGACATCAACGCCACTATGTTAGTCAGCTGAGAAAGAATCTGATTTAGTCTTACCTTGAGATACTGAAGCAGGAGGGAAACTGGTGAGAAGTCGGGGTGATGTTTTGTGTGAACGGCTTTGCTTGTAGTTCAGGCGGGAAGTAGGCTTTAGGTGGCTCAGCACGAGATCTCGGTGTGGCCTGGGTAGTGTTGGTCTGGCAGGGGCAGGTCTGTCCTCGATGTTGGTTCTCTAGTTGATGAGAGGCATGGGTGGACGTGTCTCGGAGGTTGAGTCTTCGGAGTTGAACGAGAACGAGCCCCCGTCTTTCCGGCTTCCGAGCTGGGCGATGACGGCGACGCCTTACCATCTCGAAGTCGTCTTCCTCCCGGTTTTCAGTGGAGGGCTCCGAGGTGTCATCTACGGGTGCAGAGGGGCAGGAGCAGAGCTTCTCGAGGCTTAGGAGGCTCAATCCTGGAAGGTACAGGCCTCTGAACCCTCCTGGCAACGGCAGCATACGAGAGCTGCTTCTCGTTTTTGAAGGTGACACACCCACGGTAGTTTGGCAGAGTGGGCCTCTCCACAATTGCAGCATCTGGCCGGTGTTGAAGCTTCCTTCGGGTAAGGCTGGACGGATGAATATCACCGCATCGTACGCAGTGGCTGGAGCCATGCCCAAACCCTGGCATCGGTGGCACTGGACTGGTCCACTAGGCCTGGTGTACTTCCTGACCTCCAGCCTGCAGAAGAACAGAGTCCGGCGGTGTAGACATCAGTAGGAGGCTGGAGCCCATCGCCTCCACGGAGGGTGATGACCCTCAGGCTGGTCGGTTGTCCACGTCTTGTTTTCAGAGCTTGACATCCACGATGCCATAGCAGTAGTATAGATGTGTATGTTTACCAACGTCCCAAAGAGGTCGAGTCGTCCTCAGGGAGGTCGAGTTATATTTTTCTCGGTTCTTGTTCGTGTGCAACAAGTTGTGTTTTATTTTTTACACTGTACTGTTTTCAGCAGTTGTCTTTGTTTTTTATTCTCGGTTCTTGTTCGTGTGCAACAAGTTGTGTTTTATTTTTTTACACTGTACCGTTTCAGTAGTTGTCTTTGTTTTTAAAGTCGCGGTTCTTGTTCGTGTGCAACAAGTTGTTTTTTTATTTTTTACACTGTACTGTTTCAGCAGTTGCGTAAAACTTTTTTGTCGATTACACAAAGCGGAGCAACACACACGGCGGCGGCGGCGGCAGTGACACAACGCGGTGAGTCAGCGGCGGCGGCCGGCGGTGCCCGAGTTACACAACGCGGCGTGAGTCAGCGGTATCTATCATACGCGCAGTCTGGCAGTGTGGTGTGCGGTCGTTCAGGTGCAGCACGTAACAAGACGCGAGTGTATACGAAAACGTGTTAGGTGTTCGTGTACCGTATGTGAAACTTTTGTTGCTAGAGAAACGTTGTATGTGCGACCCGTACTGACATCACTCATACTGTACAGAGTTTGAGGCAGTGTCGAATACTAGGTAGTCCGAGTAAGTCGTGACAATGGCTACTGCTGCTTGTGATGTGTGTGGTGCAATGGTGTCTAAGTCTGCAAATGGCACGTTACCGTAACACTGCCAAGTGTATGTCGGCTGGAGGAGTCGAGCCTCACGTGTCGAATACTAAAGAACATTGTGTGCACTGCAACAAATTAATAACGTCACGTAACATGTCTCGCCATGTTGAAGAGTGGTGGCAATATTAAAACGACTGTTGAGCCTAAGAAGCCGTGTCCGCATTGTCAGCAACTGATAACCATGTCCAACTTGAGCCGTCATATTGCAAAGTGTTCACCAGGCGGTTTTAAAGCGGAAGAACGAAAACTACACTCTTCCAGCTACCGTTTCAGAACCACCACCAAAGGTTCCACGCCTTGAACCAAGTACTAGCTCCACATCAGCTAGCACGTCTGCCATCGGTCACATCAAGAAGTGTTCACCAGACGGTTTAAAGCGTAAGCATGGTGTAGCTACCGTTTCAGCACCTCCGCCTAAAGTCATGAAACCTAGCAAACAAGGGGTAATATTAAAAAGGTACAGCAAGCGTTCAAGGTCGTATGAAAACGTACATGATAGAAAACAAGCGTGGTATCAAGGACCCCAAAAGATTTCTTAAACACATGTAGAAAGCCAATCACTCGCGAAATAGCACAGCATGTCGACGAACACAACATCAAAGCTAACCTCGTGTTTGAAGCCGAATACACAAAACCGACGAGTGGTGTGATTCAAAAGATGAATTTCAAAACTAAAAACAACGTGATTTCTCCAACTACGGACATTAGGGTGTATGTTAAAACGGCGATGAAAAAGCTTTTGGTCGAAATGGAAGAGTTCTACGCCAAGGGATCTGGTTGGACCTTGCACAAAATCCTCCACCTCGAGTTACGAATTAATCGTTACTTTCCACTCAGAGGCTCCAGTTACATGGAACTACACGAAAAGATTTCAGCTAAGAAAGCAATCGTAAACATAATGAACAACGATCAGAAATGTTTTGTGTGGTCAATCTTAGCCGCGTTGCATCCCAAGGAGTGGCAAGCGCAGCCCCAGCGTATACACCACTATCACCTTTCGAGCACGAGCTAGACGCCTACCTGGACGCATCACTTTTCCTGTGAGTCTCGATAACGTCAAGTTGTTTGAAAAGCGATCTGGAATATCCGTCAACGTGTACGCGTATGATAAGAAACTTGTCGTCTATCCGCTGTACGTGACACGAGAAGAAAAAGACACACACGTTGACTTGCTGTATATTAGAGATCAAAACAACTCTCACTACTGCCTCATCAAAGATCTCAGCCGATTAGTACGTTCACAACTTTCGAAGCACACGACTAGAACCTGGCTCTGCAAGCGCTGCCTCATGCATTACGGTACCGAGGAACTACTGATCAAACACAAAGAAGACTGCATCGAACACGAGGCGGTTAAAATACTGACACCGAAAGAAGGCTCCACAATTCAGTTTAAGGACTTCAAACACGCGATGAGAGTTCCGTTCGTGGCTTACGCTGACTTTGAGTGTATGCTGACTCCGTAGCCAGCAGCAGCCGGATCCCGATGCACGAAGTTCTTACACTGAAAAGTACCAGAAACACGAAGCGGTTATTTCTCGTACTACTTCGTGTACTCTGACGGTGATTACAAACCGCCCACAACGATTTCGAACTGACGCTGCACAAGTGTTCGTGGAAAGCATCATGAACGATGCCAGGGAAATATTCCAACTTACTCAAGAGCTGTCTGCTGTACCGATGGAGCTGACTCAAGACGATTTACATGCAATAGCCAACGCTCGCAGTGTCACATCTGTGGCAAGTCATTCAACGATCCCAACGATTACGAGTTCGCGATCACGACCATCTGACGGGAAATTCAGAGGTATGGCACACAACTCTTGCAACTCAACTTCAAGAAACCGCATTTCCTGCCAGTGTTTGTTCACAACCTGAGCGGATACGACACCCACCTGTTTATCAAGATGTTTGGGCTCAACAACGAGACCATCAAAGTTATTCCCAATAACGAGGAACGTTACATCTCGTACACCATCGAGGTTGAGCGTGGAGTGAAAATACGGTTCCTGACTCGTTGAAATTCATGGCAAGCAGTCTAGACAATTGGCTAAGAACTGTCCCCCGATCAGTTCAGACACACTTCCAAATTCTACCAAGGTGAGAAACTTGAACTGTATGTTGAAGAAAGGCGTGTATCCCTACGACTACATGGACAGCATGGAAAAGTTTGAACTTTGCACACTTCCCGCCAAAGAAGATTTCTACAACAAGCTAAACGACGCTCACGTAAAGCCCAAGACTACCGACATGCGGTCAACGTTTGGAATACGTTCAACATACAGAAAATGAAAGACTACACACTGTTGTACAACAAGACGGACGTACTCTTGCTGGCGGACATTATGGAGAACTTTCGCGACGTTTGCATGCAGACGTACCAGCTCAACCTGCTGGTACTACACGGCTCCCGACTCGCGTGGAGTGCGATGCTCAAGACCACCGCATAAAACTCGACCTTCTCAGTGACTACAACATGATCCTGATGATCGGCAAGGGCATTCGTGGCGGAGTGTCACAGTGCTCTAACCGGTACGCCGCAGCAAACAACCCTTATATGGAAGCAGAATTCAATGTGGACCAGCCGACTCCTACCTGACGTACTTGACGCAAACAATCTGTACGGCTGGGCCATGAGTGAGTACATGCCGTATAAGAACTTCAAGTGGTGCAAAACCGACATTGACGTTTACAAAAGTTCCGGATGACGCACCAACTGGCTACATTCTGGAAGTCGACTTGGTGTATCCCAATAATTTGCACGACTTGCACTCCACTTGCCTCTTGCACCGGAACGTCGAGTACCGCCGGGATCGAAAGAAGAGAAACTTCTCACCACACTGCTAGAGAAGGAAAAATATGTTGTCCACTACCGGATCTAAAACAGTATCTATCGCTCGGCATGAAACTTAAGAAAGTCCACAGAGTTATAAGCTTCAGTCAATCAGCCTGGCTCAAGCCTACATCGACTTGAACACTCAGATGCGTACCAAGCCAGAACGAGTTTGAGAAAGATTTCTTCAAGCTCATGAATAACAGCGTGTTCGGTAAGACAATGGAAAACATCCGGAACAGAGTGGACATCCGACTGGCCACGAAAGACAAACAAGTCGACAAGTGGACTGCTCAACCAAACTTTAAGCAGGACGATATTCACCGAACAGTTGGCAGCCGTTCACATGTCAAAAACGAAATTGATGTTCAATAAAGCAATCTACGTCGGCATGAGCATTCTGGACGTGTCGAAAACGCTGATGTACGACTTCCACTACAACGTCATCAAGAGGCGGTACGGTCACAAAGCCCAACTTCAATATACAGACACCGACTCGCTAACGTACCACATCCAGACGACCGACTTGTACAAAGACATCAAAGACATGACGATCTGTTCGACACCAGCGACTATCCCGAGCCCAACCGTTTACAACATGCCTCGAGTCAACAAAAAGGTACTAGGGAAGATGAAAGACGAGCTCAACGGCAGAATCATGTACGAGCACGTAGGACATTCGCTCGAAAATTTACTCCAGCAGATCCGAAGGCGGAGTGATCAAAAAGTCGAAAGGTGTCAAAAAGACAACGATAGAAAACCACCTGACCTTCGACGATTACAAACAGTGTCTGTTCACCTCAGGTATACAATACGGTTCATATGAACATGATCCGGAGCTTCAAACACGACTTGTACAGCGTTGAACTCAAAAAGATTGTTCTGTCGCCTCACGATGACAAACGTTACATTCAAGACGACGGCATCGGGACTCTGCCTGGGGACACTACAGCATCCCCGTAGAAGTTATGCTGAGCTGGAAATCCGGTCTGCTCTGTCGACACAGTGAGACTACCTACGGTAAAAACAAATGTAAATATATTATGTAAAAACCTGTTTAGCTGTATGTAAATATTTTCACACATTGTATTTAAATGAAATGTATATATTTTTTATGTTGTTGTGGATTTTCTTTTCAGATTAATGTACTCTGTTGTTTATAATGACAAAAGTCTGATATAAAATTAATGATCAATTAAAAAATTAAGTGGAAGCAAACGAGCTGTAATCTGTAAGGTCGTGACACCCAAGATAAACCGTTCCGAGTGTTGCGAATAATAAGTGCTTGGTTATTAAAACATTAATAAATCTAATCATTCTTCCTCTTTCATTAGAAGGTTTGAATTGGGATAAAATGTTTTATATCAATTAGAAAATACGCATATTAAGTTAACCTATGTTGTCTACCTATACTTTGTCAGGATAGATACTAAAATAAATACTAGAATAGTTACTAAAAAAAGGACTTTATGCAACGCTTTAATAGTAACTAATTAATTAATTAACTTAATTAATCTTTGTAACTTGTACATTTAAAAAGCACTTGTAGCAGTAGCAAGCTTTTTTTTTTATTTTCCTGTAATCATGAATAGGCTTGTTTCTCACTAAACAAACATCACAAATAGTAACCATTTACATCCAGTTCACAGGCAATATACTGATACAAGTCAAACTCAATGGGCATGTGAATAAAAACTAGTATATGATACGCTACCTTTGAATCGGATCTGGATGTTTGAAAATTTCTTCAAGGATAGCCTAACTAAAACTATAATTGTTTTCCTATTTACAATTCCCTAAATATTTAGGGATTATTATTAAATTAAATTATTTATTAACAATATCGGCAGTGCTATACCTATGAATATTGCAAATTTAAATATAACAGTGTATGACATACAACATTTGTAATTTGCACACAATGTAATTTGTAATGGCTGGGCTGTGTTCTTACGTGGTTAGTACGTAGCTTGAACACTGAAAATTATTATAATGAAATTGTAATCGAATATTGAAAATTTTACAAATTCAACCAAATTTTCTTCAAACGACAAGTTATAAATAAGCAAAATTAACGTTAACCTTAACTTTCCACAATATGGATAGATATGTGTTCTTACGAGTCACATTGAAATTCCCAATCACGTAAAAGTAATTTTTTTTCTCAATTAAAAATAACACACGGCAGTAGTATACTTTGGCCGTCCTGGGACAACGCACCTCCGAGACCGGTTTCTGGACAGAACCGTGTGAGACCGAATCTGGGACATCATTTTTTAGAGATCGACTAAGAGTGTGGAGTACGGGTATGTCAGAAACCCGCGCCGCGCCGAAATTAACCAGCGCATGTCATCGCCTTTCCCGCCACCGCGCAGACACCACGCGTTGTTACTGTAAGTATGCAAGCACATCGGCACGCGCCTCGTCAGCCACCGGCCGCGCGATTTGCTGCTGAACCGTCACCGCCAAGCAATTGGCACTGCCTCGTCATCCAAACACCGCGCCGCGCGACTGCTGAACCGTCACCACCACCGCGCCGTGTGAGACACCGCGTATTGTTACTATAAGTATACAAACAAACGGTACGCGCCTCGTCACTGTCCAGTCACCGCCGCGCCCGCGCGAGACACCGCACCTTATAAATTTAAACTAGTTTGGTATAATGTAAGTATTTGTGGATAGTAATCAAATAAATGAAGCAGAAAAGTCGGAAAGAATCCTGCTTCGAGCATTAGAGGTTCATAAACCTATGGTTAACGTTTCCCTAAGAGAAAACTTGTAAATTTGGGTATTGATGATTTTGTGGGCTGGCCGACTCTTGTTGTAATGATAAGGTTTTTTCAAAGGAAAATGATGATTTCAGATACATACTTAATGTAATGTGATACGTTTTTCAAAATATTCCGTGGTCAGAACCATTAAAAACTAAAAGCCTCTCAAGAGGTTACTAATCGTTTGGTAAAATATTAAGAAAGCGAAATTGGTTGGTCACAAACCCCCACCTTCTTCACACTGATAAAGGACGAGAATTTGTTAATAAGGAAATTTAGAGAAAGTTTTACACAAAAATCAAATAAAGTATACCATACTGAAAATGAGGAAAAAAGTGCATATAGAGCGTTTCCATAGAACTCTCAATGAAAAAATGAGAAGTGAGCAGCACTTTGAAAATGCAAAACTCTTTTAGATGGGTGTCCACATTTACAGAACTTCTACGTCAATATAAGAGTAAATTTCATACACTATCAATATGATCCCATCAGAAGTGAATTCAAGCAATGAACAAACTTAAGAAACATGTACGCAAACACTGACGATGTCTAGTTATACAACCCAGACTTTCAGGTGGAGACCGTGTAAGATTACTATAAAGAAAGATGTATTTGGAAATAAATACCACCCACGCCCCCACAGAAATTGGACCAAGAGAAAATTTTACGGATTGTGGCCGTCAACAAAACTTGCCCTGTTACCTACAAAATAGCAGGACCCATCTGTGAGGAAATAATAGGAAAACGTTTTATGAAAAAGCGTTGTTACAAAAAACTATGTTCTAGGTTCAGAGTCAAATGTATTAATAATGCTCTCAATCCTTCCTTCCCACTCACCCACACACCCACCCTCTTTCCTACTCCTCTTCATATTCTCATCCATCCATACCTCATCCTTTTCCATCGTCAATCGCCCATACAATAAGACGAGTACCGCTCATAATAATGGTGTTTTCTCCTGCTAGCAAGCAAACAGCATTTTCTCAATGCTACGGATGGGGACTTCGAAGATATCAGTCAAGAAATGTTCGAATTGTGGAGAAGAGGTTTAGCATCTAACCTAATCCCGCCACCAAAAAAACAAAGAAGTGCATCCATACCTCATCCTTTTCCAGTCTCAATCGCCCATACAATAAGAGAGTAGCAGCTCTGTAATAAAATGAGTTTTCTCTGCTAGCAAGCAAACAAGCATTTCTCAATGCTACGGAAGGTCTTCGAAGATCATCAGCAAGAAATGTTCGAATTGTGGAGAAGAGGTTACTTGCATATCTAACCTATCCCGCCACCAAAAAACAAAGAAGTGCATCCATACCTCATCCTTTTCCATCGGTCCTATCGCCCATACAGTAAAAGTAAGCCCAGCTCTGTAATAATGGCGTTTTCTCTGCTACAAGCAAACACATTTCTCAATGTCAATCTGACGGTCATTCGAAGATCATAGTCAAGAACTGTCCGAATTGTGGAGTCAGAGTTACTGCATCTAACCTATCCCGCCACCAAAAAAACAAAGAGTGTATGTCAGCGTCAAATCCACCAGCTTATGCTTCTTCCACGGATTCAATGAAAAACCCCCCATCGATGAAACAAGGTATGTTCAAGGGAGTGGGTGTTGAGTCAGAACTCCTCCATGTCCCGCCATAAAAAAACCACAGAAATGTCATGTCCACGTAGATAGACAACTCCGGATTTTTGATATGTCTTGTTGGAAAAATACGCGATGCTGTGAGTGACAATCAATTCCAAACAGTGATTGCTGATTTTGATATGTCAATGTTGCCAGAGTCCTATTCAAATCTCAGACCCTGAAGACAGACGTGAATTGCTGATTTTGATATGTCTATATTGCCAGAGTCCTATTCAAATCTCAGACCTGAAGACAAACGCCGATGTTGATTTTGATTTGTCTATGTTAGACACTCAGATTTCTATTCCAAAATTAGAGCTATAATTGGTCCTTCATACAGCTGACGCTCCAAAAGTTTGAACCACCAGTAAAATGGAATACACCCCGATTCATCGAAAATTATATCAATACTGGTTCCACCACCATTTGAAGTTTCCGGATATGTCAGACTTAATTCACTGCATATGACCATATAGTCCTGTATACCATTCACCACTACATATCCCAGAAGTCCAACATACAACGTGCTTAGTGCCGATCCGATGTACGTCTCAATAAAACCCCAGAAAAACCATAGTCCAAAATGGAGTAAGGAAATAACGGTTTCCAACAGGCTCGCACCAAAAATCTCAGAAATTGCCAAAAACCAGCATGGTAAGACCAAAATAACGAACGTCTGAAAAAGATGAAATTCAAACCCAACCTAAAAGTAAAATGTGTTGGATTGAGAAACACCAAATAGAGTCATCCAACAGAACCGTCACAAACAAATCGAAACGTCCATAACCGTTTGTCAGCACTTCATGAAGGTCCTCGATACAGGAGTGAAATATTACCCATTACGAGACTGACACCAAGACATGCCGGCACCCACTCCAGACCATCACCAAGCTGGTAAAGATATACCCAAACGACCAAAGGGAAGGCAAACGAAGTACCGAAGTCAATATAAACGATGTAGCTCTTGAAGGATGATCCGAAAACCGACTAGACCACAAAAGATTCCTACAGGAGTGAAAAGATATTATGAGTCACCGACTATACAATTAATAGTGAGAAATCGATTAGCCCTACCATGGAAGAGAGACAGCTTCTGTCTGAAACAGAATCACCTTCCAACACCTCATCTGGTTCGGTAACGTACTCCAGAGGAGTCCCGCAGACAATACTTGGATGAAATAAACAGAAGTCCAGTCTCATTCCACGGGAAGATTGAAAACGTATTTGAATTATGAACAAACGTGGGATCAAAGATCCAAAAATGGTTTCAATGAGATATGCAAACCACACTTGTTGAAAAACTTCAGGAAGCTTGTAAAATAAAAAAATCTTGAGGTAAAACAAGGTTTATCATGCGAATTCAAGAAAATAATAAACGCGATGTGGGACGTGACTCAAGTCATGAACTTTAAAACGAAAAATGAAATTCTTTACTCGACAACGTCTGTTTCTGTCCCTGACTATTATAACTCAGCAAAACTTAAGATGTTGTTTGAGATGAGGAGTTTGAGGCAAACGGTTCTCAATGGCACTAAAAAGTGGGAAAGACTTGGAGATCAGAGTCAACCGATACTTTTTCCTTTTTCATGGATCCCGCTATGTGTTCTACCAAAACAGATTTCAATCCAAAAGGCCTGTATTAATGTAAAAAACGAAGATCAGAAATGTTTTATTGGTCTCTTCTGGCAGCTTTACATCCAGTTTAAGGTCATCCAGAAAAGAATCAGCAATTACGAACCTTTTCAAACGAGAGCTGCTTCAGCACTACAACTTGCAATGCCCCATGAAACTTGATGATAAGCAAAGTTTGGAAAACGTAGTGAATTTCTGTTAAATGTCTATGCTTAATGATGACAATTCGATATATTCCCGTCTGAAATAACTTGATAACCAGATTGAGAAACATGTTAATCTACTGTTGATCAAGAAAAAGCAAACACTCCTACTGCTGGATCAAAGACACTATGTCCCGTTTGGTTAGTTCACAGATCTCACGAAGATGGGACATAAATGTGGATAAGCAATAGGTAGTATTGCAACACTTTACGAGAGAGGATTTATCTCATCAAGCATATAGAAGACTGTAACACACACGATGCTGTGAAATTGGAATACCAGAAGCCCAGGAACTTAATTAGATTTAAAAGAGTTCAATTGCTCAATGGAGTGGCCCTTTGTGTATTACGCAGACTTTGAAATGCTGTCCTAGCACCTATTTCAACATGTCAACCGTGTAAAGTGGATTGTAATGGTAATCACCAGTCAGTTCACAATAAATATCAGAAACAAAATAGCCATTTCCGTTCTGTATGTATAGGGGGTTGTCAGAAGACGGCTTTTCCAAACCACAATGAAATACTTTGGAGACGATGCTGCACATGTATTTGTAAAATCATTGATTGAGGAGTCGATTAAGATTAATGAACTTACAAATGGAAGCAATATCCCCATGCAGTTTATGACAAAAGAGCATACAGGAAATGTTTGAATCTACTACTACGTGTCCCATATCTGTGGAAATTTTCTTGGTGATGATCGTGTTAGAGACCATAACCATTTGACGGGTTTGTTTATGAGGAGCAGCTCAACAACAAGTGTAACATCAATTTCAAAAAACCTAGTCATTCCTGTTTTCCATTCATAAATAGCAGGTTTACGATACACACCTTTTCACTAAAGAGTTTTGGTAAGTACCAAAATCGCATATCATAGATACCCAACAACGAGGAGCGGTACATATCCTTTACGGTCATGTGGAAGGTGCGAATTGAACCTACGAATTCATCGATTCATTCAAGTTCATGTCACAAAGTCTCGAAAGGTTTGGGCAAAGAATCTGACTAGATCCTCAATCAACACATCTCAACATATTACAATGGTAAGGACCACAAATTATTGCTACGGAACAGGAGTGTACCTTACGACTACATGGACCAGTATAATGAAAAATATAGTGAAACATCACTTACCTAGTCAAGAAGAATTTTAACAATAGACTGAATAAACAACACAAACAAATGAAGATTACAAACATGCGTGCGATGTATGTGGACCGCCCTTTAACATTCAGAACATGAAAGATAACAATCTATATAAAGAAACCGATGTCTTGCTGCTTGCAGATGTTATGGAAAAACTTCAGGGATGTATGCTCAAATACATACAAATTAGATCCTGCAATGGTATTATCCCAGCACCTGGGTTGGCTTGGAACGCAAATGCTAAAAATTACAAAAGTTTAACTTTCCCTATTGACTGACATCGATATGGTACTCATGGTTGAAAAAGGTATCGTGTGGTATTTCACAGTGTCTCATCGATATGCGAAGGCAAACAATCCCTACATGAAAGACTACACAAATCGAAACCAACAACTACCTACATGTACTTGATCAACAACCTGTATGGGTGGGCAATGTCTGTAAAACTACCATATGCAAACTTTCAGTGGAGCATACATACACAATCGATGTAATGAAAGTTTAGTGACCGATTCACCACAGGCTACAAATTAGAAGTTGATTTGGAAATATCCTGAAGAACTACACGACGTACACTCTGATCTACCTCTCGCTCCAAGTAGAGTCCCACCAGGATCGAAAATGGCGAACTTCTGACAACTCTCTAAGGCCAGAGAAACGTTGTCGTACACTACACGAAAATTTAAAGCTTTATTTGATCTGGGTATGAAAACAAAACATGTTCATAGATTTTTCTAGTTTCAGTCAAAGCAATTGGTTTGCAGACCGTACATTAATCTGAATACCATGGAGCGTACAAGCGAAATGATTTTGAGAAAGACTTTTTTCAAACTTATGAACAACTCCCCCCAGTTTTTTGAGGAAAAACTATGGAAAATATGAGAAATCGTGTGACATTCGTTTTGTACTAAGTCCAAATAGTGGAAAGATGGTTTTAGCAAACCGAACTTTAAGAGTCTAACCATCTTTACAGAAAACCTAGTTGCTGTACATTTTATAGTCGAAAAAACTTTTGTTAAATAAACTATTTACGTAGGTATGATAATCTAGACATATCAAAGACACTGATGTAATGGATTTCCACTACAATGTAAAGAAGAGAAGTATGGATCAATATAAAAATGGTGTAACCACCGATACCGGATTCCTTGATATAATGACATCCAAACGAAAACTTCTATGAAGACATAAACATTTAATTGGATTATTTGATACAAGGTGACTACCCAACCCTGAAAAAAAACCAATACGGGCTTCCCCACAAACAAAAAAGTTCTGGTAAAATGAAAGATGAACTTAATGGTCGAATCAAGCGGTAGAGTTTGTAGGACTACGAATCCAAGATGTATGCGAGCAAATATAGAAAGACAACCCTTTCATAGCAGCGTCTAAGCTTGAAAAACGCTGTAGTTAGAAAATGTAAATTACCTTATAGCAACTATACAGACTGTTTGTAAAGTAATCATCGAGCACTACAAACGATGAATACAATTCGGAGTCAAGCACACAATCTCTACAGCGTAGAACACCATAAAGTGGTACATAACATCAAAGGACGACAAGCGTACGTACTCGAAGACATATCCGAACCCAAGCATGGGGTCATTATAGAATACAGCGAAAACTTTAAATTGTAAATGTATGGTAAGAGAACAAACTATGGCAAATTCAAGTTGTATTTTGCAAG
Source organism: Homalodisca vitripennis (assembly GCF_021130785.1). NCBI lineage: Eukaryota > Metazoa > Arthropoda > Insecta > Hemiptera > Cicadellidae > Homalodisca > Homalodisca vitripennis. The sequence continues at coordinate 33,429 of NW_025778917.1, read as the reverse complement.
TAAATTCGAAGATCTAATATTTTTAACCTAGACCGTTACGGTGTGCTTATTGTAAGGACCTGTCTGGTATGTAAAACGAACTTTGTTATTGAAATTTCATTTACAACAAAGATGGCGTTCCGTCAAGAATCTATACTGTTCAGTCCGTACAATGAGAACCACCCTGCATATGTAGATCTGCGTGAACAATACAGTAGATTTAGAAAAAAACTTAGAAGACCAAATAGCGTTTTTCTATTCGTCCTGACAAGATCACATTTCTATCGATGACTGCAAACCAAACTCACATGTGGTATTTGATGACTGCCTCCTAGATGAGGCAAACTGTGGTTTCTCCGGGAAGAGAGGGTCCTTGCCGGGCTTGGGTATCATGGATCACCCTGGCATCCTTCCAGGTGGTCGGGAAGTGACCCAGGCGTAGGCATGAGTTCAAGATGGAGGTGATCGTCACGATCACCCAAGCCGGCAGGTTCTTCAATGCTGGAGTTCCTAAGGAGTCTGGGCCAGGGGTCTTCTTCGGGCGAAGGCGGTGAATGTGGTCTTGCACTTCAAGTGTAGTCACAGTGGGCAGTAGATCGTCTTCGTCAGGTTGGTATTCCTCCAGGAAGTTTTCAATCATTTCGCACGTGTCCCTCGTCGTAGACATCCGCGTGTGGGGAGAATTGGTCTTCCATGGTGTCGGCGAAGGCCTCTGCTCGATCTCCAGGGGAGTAGAAAATACCACGCTGTCCATGAAGTGGTCGATTGGTCTTCTTCTTCCCTCGAAGTGCCCTGGAGATTTTCCAGATGCCGCCGACACCACCGTCAGCTTGATGTTCCACAAAGTCATCCCACGCATCTGCTCTGTGTTCAGCCAGGAGACGAGAGCACTTCCTGGCCTGGCGGTTGAAGGTCTGCTTAGCGTGGGGACATCGGGACTGCTGGTACTCCCTTCGCAGTCTGCGACGAAGGCGAATCTCCTCTCTCAACTCCTCGGGTAGAGGTGGAGTGATGTCAGTCCGGGAGAGAGGAGATGACGAAAGCCGTTCTTGGAGGATGGAAGTCAAGTCGTGTACTTGTCGGTCTAGCTGATTCCGGTGACTCGGCAGGAGTTTGGTGGTGGCCGATGTCTGTCAGCGAGGGTGGTTTGCAAAGCGGTGCCAGTTGATCTTGGTGGGACGAGCAGGAGGATATGATGGCACTCCGTCGTCCGAGAGGTCGAAGACAACTGGCACGTGGTCTGACGAGAGATCCGACATTGCAAACACCTCGATATGTCCGTCCAGCGAGCCAGCTAGACCGATGTCCAGTATGTCCGGGAGGTGCCGGCCGTCATTTGTAATTGTAGTGCGTGGGCTCATCAGGTGTCAGTAATTGGATGCGGAGTCGGTTACCCAGGAGACGGTGGAGACTTCTGCCGTTGGAGTTGGTGTTCCGGCATCCCCAGTCCAGATGCTTTGCATTGAGGTCCCCAGCAACAAGTGCAGGGGAACCAGGACGCAGCACGGCATCAAGGCAGCAAGTTTGCAGCGTGTTTCTAAGTGGATTGTAAACGGAGGCAATCTCCAGTTCGGCTCCGCTGTAGTGGATGACAATCCGGGTGATCTCAGCTCCTGGGGCAGGGACGATGGGTCACTCGCCGATGCACCATGATCGCTGAGCCTCCGCCGGGTCGGTTGTTCTGCAGCTGCCTATCGGTGCGGTATATCTGGTAATTGGGGATATTGAAGCGATCTGTCGCCCTGAAATGAGTCTCCTGTAGAAGAGCGACGTCCACATCCATTTCAGTTAGTAGCTGACCGAGTTCCAGCCGCTTGTTTGCCAGCCCGTCGGCGTTCCAGCTGACAACTCTCAGCTTACCCATGGACGTTGGCGGATAACATGTCCATGAGGCGTGACATCAACGCCACTATGTTGGTCAGCTGAGTAAGAATCTGATTTTAGTCTTACCTTGAGGTCCTGAGGCAGGAGGGAAGCTGGGTAAGAAATCGGCGTGATGTTTTGTGTGGGCGTCTGGGCTTGTAGTTCAGGGCTGGAAGCAGGATTAGGTGTCTCAGCACGAGAACTCGGTGTGGGCCTGGGTAGTGTTGGTCTGGTAGGAGCAGGAGTGTCCTCGATTGTTGGGTTCTCTAGTTGATGAAAGCCAGGTTTTTGACGTGTCTCGGAGGTTGAGGTCTTCGGAGTTGAACGAGAATGAGCCCCCCGAATTTCCGGCTTCCGAGCTGGGCGATGACGGCGACGCCTTACAATCTCGAAGTCATCTTCCTCCCGGTTTTCAGTGGAGGGCTCCACGGTGTCATCTAAGGTGGCAGGATGGGCAGGAGCAGGAGCTTCTCGAGGCTTAGGAGGCTCAATCCTGGAAGGTACAGGCCTCTGAACCCTCCTGGCAACGGCAGCATACGAGAGCTGCTTCTCGTTTTTAAAGGTGACACACCCACGGTAGTTGGCAGAGTGGGCCTCTCCACAATTGCAGCATCTGGCCGGGGTTGAAGCTTCCTTCGGACAGATACTGGACGGATGATTATCACCGCATCGTACGCAGCGGAGCTCACGGTGGCAGTGGCTGGTGCCATGCCCTAACCCCTGGCATCGGTGGCACTGGACTGGTCCACTAGGCCTGGTGTACTTCCTGACCTCCAGCCTGCAGAAGAACAGAGTCCGTGCGGTGTAGACATCAGTAGGAGGCCGGAGCCCATCGCCTCCACGGAGGGTGATGAGCCACAGGCTGGTCGGTTGTCCACGTCTTGTCTTCAGGAGCTTGGCCTCCACGATGCCATAGCCATCTCCTTGGAAAGCCTCAACGACCTCTTCCGGCGATAGGGTGGCTGGGAGACCTTTGATCACCACCTTGAGGGGGCGCTCAGTGGTCATGGCGAAAGTGTGGAACTTCAGCCCCTGTTCCTGTAAGTACCTTTATAGTTGCCGAAAGTGGGCCACGGTGCTTCTGTCTTCAGCCGTAGCGTCCGAGCGGTGCAGATTGCCTCCAGGTCGCCCCCAACCAGCTGTTTGATGGTAACAGCATGGTCCTTTGGGGACGTCCATGATGATGGGAGGAATGCGTGGCCCTCGCTCGGCGTCCATGTCTTAGCCTGTGTTGGTGTCCGTCCGTCGGCTTTTCGGCGGAAGAGTCGAAACTGGAGCCGCTTGTCGTTTCCGCAGACCCGCGGCGGGACGGCCTGAAGTTTCCAGAGTTGGCCTCAGTAGTGGCTGGATCCATCAGCTGGGCAACTGGAGCAGATGTCTCCGGTGGTGTCAGGCCGCCTTTGGAAAGGCATTTTTGGGATTCCGACTGGCGTGGGTTCCCCTGGCACTTGGTCGCCGTACCCTGGCAGCTCTCGGGGGTAATCCCGACTTCACCCGGGCCCTGTTCTCCTGTCCCGGGTGGCACGGCGTTGCTGGGTCGAGATGCAGTCGGCAGGTCGTGGATGGTCTCCAATGGGCCATCGGAGGTCTCCATCAGGCCGTGGGAGGTCGCTGGGGCAGCAGGAGCCCTCAATCCGGGCCTCTTTGTCAGAAGAATCAACCCTAAAAGTCGAGGTGGATGCTTGACCGGTCAGTAGTCCTTTTCATGTAAACTTTATGTGGGCTCTTGTTTTTCTTCACTTTTAATCTTCTTTGATCTTCTGAGTCTGAACTCTCTGAACATTCTGAGGGTGAATAGTTCTTGTCCTTCATCTATGTCATCCGTATTATCAATCAAAGCTTTGAAAATATTTAATCTATTTTGCTGATCCATTTATATGAAACCTAAAAACATTGACGTAAACTACTTACTTATATTATTAAAATCGCAAACGAGAATGCAATAAATTTACTTTTTATATCAACCTAGTTGTCTAATAAAAATATTTTTTCTTGTTTAATTCTACTAGGATTTCAGTAATAATTTTCAAATACATATTCTGAAATACTTAGTCGCTGATACCAAGTATTCATACTGTAAAATTTAATACGTGTTAATGAGAATAATATACGGATCAACATTATTCTCTTGTCGAGTGAGTGCATATTCTCTACGGTAGATTGCAGCACATGTGACCTAACCTAGGTATTTCAATTAACGAATCTAATAAGGGAGGGGAGTATTACATTGTAGGTGGGTGACGACCTGCCAAAGGACTGGCCCTAGTACCATGGAATGGTCCAACCTGGGTGCGCATAACAGTTTCACTGCAGACATTGCTGTTGGTTCTAGTAACAGTGGTGAATGCACGTCAACTGTTTTAAGCACAGGCAGTCCCAATCCCTGCCGAGGTTGGTAATTAAGTATTTTTAAAGGAAGAATTTATATATCTCATATACATTTTGTGACATATTTTAGTTTTATACATACATACATATACATTATATATGTATAATATACATATATAATTTATATATATATATATATATATATATATATATATATATGATTGGTATGATTTGCCTGACGTTATGATCATATCATGCCTGACGATGATTTACCTTTTTTCTGTGTCTGACGGTTGGTTACTTTCTTTTAGGCTTGATCTTACTTGTTCTTTGTTTTAACATAGTTTCGTTTTAAAACTAATGTGCAGAAACCATTTTAACTTACAAAATATTAGGGATGCTACTGATAAAAGAAAAATCAATATCAAACAGCAGTTGTACAAAATATTTATTTTACTACCACCGTAACAGCTAAATGTTCTGAATAAGAATGTGTCCACTTTAGTGACTGGACTTCCAAAATAACGTGTTGTGAATTATAGCGGCTGTGTATTTCTTTTAAATCTAACAGATCATTTTATTGTTTTGGAATTTTCCCAATTAATTGTTTTGCTGTAATGGGCTTAGTTCGTGTTAAGGTTATAAAATAATTTTTACATAAAATATATGCCTAGTTACCATATAAATATTTGTAGCTACATGTACCACTGGATTCTTAAAACGTAACTATAATTTTCCCACATTTTGTATTACTTCTAACCATCCTATCCCGCTCTATTACATTTCCAATTACGAATACGTTACAAGCGTCATATAAAATATTTTTCAACGCCAACCATCTTATCAGTTTTTCGTCCTAGCTTAGATAAATGATATTTTATATTTATACTCCATATAATGTTATAAAATGTCTAGAATGTTTTTATATTATCCTCTAGAAGTACACATTTTATGTTCCTTTAGATAAACGCCAGTAACTATGCACGAAGTCGTTTGTATATATAAATAATTGATTAGAATAGTTTTGCTATTTTAAATCCCAAAGATTTTATATCTTACCTAACAAATAATTATACAGTGTTACCATGAAAACACGGACTCCTAAATCAGAATACTTTCAAAACTGTTGCGATACAACGGCTACATGATTCATTGTGCAAAAGGTTGGTTAGGACGGTATTGGCATTTAAACTTTTTCTTTGGACCTGTGACCATGACACCTCGGCTGAGCCTCTGTTGTCTTGAATGCAAAATGTTTCAAAAGGGTAAGTCAGAACATCACATTTTTCAATCAAATTCAATAACTTCTAAATATTTATGTTAAACAGCAATAAGGCCTAAAGTTTAGACTGTAGCAACACATTAAATTATCGTATTAATTGTAGGAGAACAGATAAATACTGTAACTCACTTCTTGTATTGTATATTTATGTGCATGTAATTACTGTATGTAATACGGCCACTATGCCGTACTATGGCTTTACTTGCCTGTCTGTTATTAGTGCTATCGTTTAGACACGACGGCAATTATTTTCTTGTTTTATTTGAAATTTGTATTACTGTACTGAATTACTATCTAATTTCTGACACTTTCTAAAGTTATACAATTATCGATTCTAAAATGTTGGTAAATAAATTCAATAAATAATTCTAATCCATCCTTGTCAAATATTTCACTTTTAGTTACGGTCCTCATATTTTAATTATATAGGTCCCGTGAAATCCATTATGCTTCCAACGAGGAAGTATCCCGCAACATAAAGAGAATTAAAGCAAAGAAAACTTGACATCAAAGGAATGTCAGTGTGGTTACTTGAATGTTGTTGCAGGCAAGTATTGAAACCACTCAATCGATTAGTTAATTTCTTGTTAGAAACAGTAATTTCCCAGCTCTCTTCTCGAAACATCGAAATGTGTTTTAAAAATGGGCAAATACTGTTAAATGTTACCGTCATCCTATTTTAATTGTACTTGTTTTTTAAACTAAATTTTTAAAGAGCATAAAATAAGTACCAGAGGGCTACTTGAAACATTCTTTAAACTACACCAGTATTAATCGATCATTAAAATGATGAGATTAATAAGTTTGAAGATTTTTTTGGATGGTTTTGTAAAAAATTAAACCTGTTTTTATTATATTTAAAGAACTTTCTAAAGCATTTAGGACTGCATTTAAGGCAATAAAAATTGTTACACAGTTGAAATAATAAAGGTTTCGGTGTGCAATCATGTGGCCTGCTTTCATCTCAAGGATAAAAACAATTTCACTAGATAAAACTGCCTAGTTTCACAACTTTCGTTTAGGCTAAATTCAAATTACATTTATACTCACTCAGGGATCAATTCTTGGGCTTTTAACATTCAGGGTATACTTCAGCAGTTTGAATGATGTTGTCTAAAAGGTACACTTTCTTTAGTATGCTGACAACACTATAGTTTGTTTTAAAAGAATCATAGGTATAGCAAATAAAATATTTTGTTTTTATAATTTCTTGCTTTTAGTACTGTAAACATACCATTTTTGAAGCTAACCATTCAAATTAGTATTTATTGTTTCAAGAGAAATTGGAAGTTTCAGCATCTGTTTTTAGTTGAAGGTGTTCCCTCTGCACATTTATAGTGATGCATTTTGATTGAGGACAGAGCAGAGACAGTCTTATCGATGATGTTTTACTAGTGTTGCAATAGACATGTATAAACTGCATAATCTCTTAAAGGTTTCCTCTGAAATAAAATTTAAAATTGTATGTTACGGCATTATGCACCAAAACTTAGAACTTTGATTATAAGGAACCTTTGCCATACACAAAATGGAAAGAGTAAAAGGTAATTTAGAGCATCATTCAAAGTCTGCTTTTGGAAAGTCTAGAATGCTTACACTAACAAAATTTTTTTCTACGCGTAGCCTTCGTATTGTAGTGGGACTGATATATAATATCATAGGCACAATTGGCCCTTTTATTATCTATTCAACTAACAACACAACATCCTTCATTCTTTCCTGTCTTTATTTCATGAGCTCCTTCTATCTTAACGGCTTAAATGTGTCCCAGTGACGCCTTCCTCTGACCAGTTATTCGTTTGTATAAATAAGGTCTTTCGATAATCTACTCACTCTCTTAACCTACCAATTATGCTCTATGTAAGATAATTATTATTTTCGATTACTAATTGATACTGCATTTTTCATTTATGTATGATATAGTTTCTTTGTCCACATTGGAGGAAATACGTTGATTATCCATCTGATTGCAAGTTCTACATAACTTTTGCAACCTAAAGTCAAATTTATTAGCTTTAACAGTCAAAATTGCTATATCATGGAACAAAGACATTTTCAAACGTCGTACATGATGTAAATATTTTTAGGCATTTGTCATAATGTGTTGCAATGTGGGTTAAATCAACATTGACAAAGATTACTTGCGTAAAAGTTTCACCCGTAATTAAATCAAATTCATGACTTTTTATCAAACTTATTTTTTGTTTTGACTATAATGATCCATCAGAAATGTAAAGAAAGGTCTATCCTACTTATTTTCATATCATATATATTAACTTTTAATGTTAAAACATGTGCTCAAATCCAAAGTTCGACGTCTTGTACAACTTGGCTAACGGAACTTTTATTAAAATATTGAGAATTTCCACCATTTAACAATTTTTAATTAAATAACTCACCAAAGCTATGTACTACTGTCTTCGCACTAAATTCAATCTGGATCTAATTACAAATACAGTATTTATTAACTTATGTTATATACATATTTCTAGGTAAATTCCATCAAGATGTCAATTTTAATAAATGTGTGTATTTGGAATCTGCCAAACTGGTTACACAATTAAAACGTAATAATATTTAACGCTAACAAAATGGTTTCCCCTGTTTATAACAGTACTTCTTGAATATCGAACTTATCGTTGTAAAATTTTGGTGAAATTAAATATCACAAAATCGTCTTCCTTTACGTATCCTTTACAAAGTATTTAAGGTCTCAAGTCATCTTTCAATGTTTAGGATGTTAATATAGCATTATCTCTAAGGCTACATCAAAGTACAGTATGTGGATATGGAACTGTCAGAGTACATAAAAATACTCGAATAGCAAAACTCGTATATATTAGCTTCCTAGGTCTGGACGAGTGGTTAAGGACAATTGCGCTGTTTATACATGGTGTGTATTTGTAATTACTATATTACATAATAAAATTGGTTTTATATCGTCGTTATAAGGGATATAATCAACATATAACATAAACTTCTGATATAACAATAATTGTCTTTAATAGAATTTTAAAATGGTTTACTTTTTAATAGGTTCCTATTTAAAATATTTGGTTTTTCGCATATTTTTATTTACTAAACGTATCATGATTTTTTTAAATTAGAAAAGGAAGAAAAAATTAGGTCATTTCATATTTCCTTATGAGGAATATATTTAACATGTTACAAAAAATAATTGGTGTACCTAAGTAAAAAATATGGACTGATACCAGAATTTACTGTCAAACCTAAATTTTATTATTACAGAAATGAACACACTCTGTACATATGAATAACCATAATATTAAGTTTTTGGCCCCAAAACGCTCTGGATACATATAACTTTAGGATATAAAACACATGATATAATATATTCTCATTTGAAACTTTTTTTACAAAAATTGCCATCACCTATCACAAAGGTTTTTTTGGCAATCTTTTCCGGGTTTGATTTTTAATAAATGCTTTGTAAAAAATTCGGTTATTTGTTAAAACGAACTTTGCAGCATATTTTTTATTCTTTGGCAGCTATAGATAATGTAAGGCTAGTCTGAAACACTCTGTATATTAACAAAAATAAGTTATGGAGTAAATTTTATAAGTCTTGTGTATGTTTGATATGTTTATTATATAACTTAAAACAAAAATTTAACTAATCCATATACTGATTTGTATAAAATAATGTAAAACATTAAGACGTTTGTAAATAACAGTTTACTAATAACATCACTTTTTCTATAAATTCACGAGCTAATAGTTGTGAACAACAAAAAATGTATAAATAACTTTAAAAAAATGAATAAATGTTTTTCAGAATAAATAACAAAGAACTAATATTGTAAGTCTTGTGCAAATTATCTAGTACAACACTGTGACTCCGTTAATTTACAGTTTTATTCTATCGTATATAACATGGATATATAGTTGTCGCTAAAGCAGAAGTGCAATCATGAAAATGAGGATATATATCTTTGCTTGCGAGCCTCCATACTCTTGGGCGGAGTATCACTGGCCGCAGAGGAACTGTTTATTGCTCAGTACAAATTCAACGCTACTGTAATAGTTTTCCGTGTTGTGTTACTTCTTATTGTCTAGATGCCATCCATATTTCTAGGTTGAAACTGTTTTTAATGAAGAAAAAATTTCAAGGAAAACACGAACACATTCAACTCCCAATTCCTCAAAATTAAGCAGAAAATGATTAGTGCAAAACGTAATCCGTACTTCCCGCTAGCTATTTAAACTAGAAAAAGATCCTGATTGTCATTCATAAGAGTTGCCGTGTATTAATCACAGTTATTTGCAAAATAAAAACTAATTAAACTGCATAAATTATTTATAAATACAAAGTAACTTTTACCGTCAACAAGTTCACAATAATTCGGTACTTTAAAGAATATTTTGGGAATTATAAACGAGATAAAAGTACGATTTGCAAAATTACGACTAACACCTAGCTACTAAACAGAACTTTGAAGTATACTGGTGATTGGACTCCTGTAATACGACGAGTAGACATATAATATGGTGTAGACTTGCGTCTATCTGCTTCTTCTTGGAGCTCTTGATTGTTGACCACGCGACATTCTTCGTCGCATTTGGTGAGAGCTTTAAAAGACTTCATTAAAATGACATGAAACGGGTAAGTATAAGTTATACTAAAGTAAATATTTATAACTCAGTTGTATTACTTAATGTTGGATTTTTGTATTACTTAATGTTGGATTTTATCTCCTGTAATTATTATAATTTTACTCCAAAGATTATCTAAATAAATCACTAAACTACTTTAAACGTCCGATCAAAACGTTTTTAAAATTAATCATATGTTTTTTAATTAGACAATAATAATACAAGTATATAAGAATAAATGTAATTAGTATATACATTTTTATCCCTTTGTTGATTGATAAGCAGGCTCATCGGCTTGAGTAATTTTATTAATAATACCAGCTATTCGTAATAATAATATGTTGTTCATTGTTATTTTGTTTACTTTTTAATTAATAAAAAACCAGTTGTCGTTTGAAACACATAATTATTTTTTTAAGAGAGCTTCCGTATGCTTGAATGTAGAAGTATCATTATATTGCTGGTCTGGAGAGGCGGCTGTGAAGGTGGAAGACAGGACATGATCCCCGGTTTGTCCAATAAAATCGCAGGTTTCATATCAATGGCAAAGATTGTAAAAAAGTAACACCTCTTAAAATAAAAATTGTAATATGGATATCTCAGTAATACATTGTAAACCAGACATAGCCAATACAAATTAATTTGTTTGTTGTTAAGGGTTCGTTGCCAAATGTTAGTCTTGTTACTTTACGATCATATTTGTCTCTTGTTATTTTGTGTACAAAAATGCAGCTTTGTCTAATTCTATTAGTGTTTTTCTTTAATCGAATAATGTAATTTGTATTTATTAATATCTGTAATATAATGCCTATTTTATATTACTTCAGAAACTGATAATTGCATCTTTCAACGCTGTTTAACAAGCTACAGAAGTGTTATAGTAAATATAATAAGCGGTAAAATTTGTAAATTTGTATAATTCAAATGACATGAATTATAAATAATGAAATTGTGTTAAATTATCGTAATCTTTACTGATTTTATTTATCTTTCATTGTTTAAATAAAATACTATTTAATAGAGAGAATAATCCTGTTACAAGTTTGTTTGAACAATTCTTTGAAAATTGTATAAAAATTGAAATCGTGTACTTTTACAATATGTTGAAAAAGACAAAATATATAATATATGGTAGGTAAATTCTTTAAATCTGACCTCTTAACAGTAGATAGTTAGGATGAATAACAATATAAAAGTGACAAATTAATATGTAGTTCGGACAAAATTGTAGATGTCAAAAAGACGCTTGTTAAGAAAAACCTCGTCGTGGCTGACCTTGTAGCTGCGTGTATAGAAAATATTCGATACCATATTTTGAAACTTTTTGTTACCGGTACCTCTTTCTTGCAAATTTTCCAGTTGTATTTTCTTACAAAATTTGTTCTGAAAATTGATTCTACTCAAAGTATTAAATTAATTCATTAAAATAAGAGTATTTAATTATTCAGATAAATCTCATATATTTCAACAAAATACAAAACAAAGGCCAATGAAATAATTCCTGAAACACGACTTAATGCTACAAACGGTTATTATGTGATAAAATTTCATTTTATTTTATATTAGGCTAAATTGAACTATACGTATTTATTTTTTAATTTGTTTTTATCGATATATTTCATACAGTTTGGCTGACGGTGAGTTTTCAATGGGGAATCACTCTTACTATAAAGCCAATTTAAAAAACTAAACATTAAATTAGAAAATCTGAAATGAGTGAATCATAATTAAAGCCTTAACCGTATAATTTATAACCACGAAATTATTCAGAAACACTGTTGTAAACATCAAACTTTCTGAAAAAAAAAGATATTTTTACTTATATATTTAAGAACTTTATTGGTTTTGAGATTATACAGGCAAAGGACGTACGTCTGTCTATTTGTCAGCTCGTACGCCTGTCTGTAACAACTTTTGATATACAGCTGTATGTAGATTCGTTTTGCGTGGATTATTCGTGATCCAAGGAAGGACCTTACTGGTTGCTGTAATTTAGGTTAAAGGGTCAAATAATCCGTCTGTCCGTTTAAACGGTCTGCATAACAACACAGAAAGGTCATAGAGACTTTAAAATAAAGACACGGTTTCCTCTTGTTCTAAGGAAATCAATAGGGAAAGGGCAGTCGGCACGCACGAGTGTTAGTTCTGAATTCACTGTTATCGAATTTAGCTCGGTTTCATTCTAATTTCTTATAAACTGTTAAAAATATACAATAAGTAACAATAATACTGTAATAATAGTATTAAAATAAAAAATATTTTTAAGACAGAAAATTGCTTATATTATCTGTCTTTATTCGTTCATCGCTACCATCCGGAATGAAATATGTATAGCTATATTTACGAACAAAAGTCCTCCACACCGCCTGTTTGAGTATTCCTGAGTGCCTTAGAGTCTGCAGTCACCCAAGGAATTTTCCTGCCGTTCCTATGGGATTATCGGTTACAAAACCCTTAATAAAATTGAAGGACTAAATTGTAATCAAATCTCCAAGGCTGTATAAAATATGATTGATTACTTATGCTGGATCAATGCTTAATCGGTGAAATTAAACTATATTAAAATTCAAAACCAATGTCGCCTGAAAACGCTACAAGCCGAAGCTACCTTCGATAGACCACTTGTCGATCATGTTCACAGGGCCTGAGTCGCTAGTTTCCGCTTGGGTACTCTCGAAGATTAGTATTCGCATCAATTCAGTAGATTCTCAAAGCTGTCAAAGTTCCCTAACTGGATGGATTGGAATTATGTCTTCACTATATTAACTTTTTACAAGTGACATTAGAACTAACTAAGATTAAGCTGATAACAAAATTAAAATTAGTAAACTATTTAAAAAGGTGAAAAAGTTTATAACTACTACAATAGTATAAAAAATTAAAACCAGGCATAAAAGTTGTAACACATCTAATGTATTCGAAAAGATCATTGATAAGGGTAGGCAAAAGTAAGAAGAACTTTTCCGGCCAGTCTCTAGCATAACACTAGCAAAGTCCTTGCACGCTGTAGGACGCATCGTTCTTCAACCTCTTCCCGAGAACGTACTTGGGCTCCTGTAGAGAAGCGTAAGAATTTTTGAACCATGCAGCACGTCAGCATACTGAAGAAGTCTTACATAGGAAGAAGGTGGGCAGCCTCACGATAAAGTGACACTTGGTCAAAACGCGAGAGTAGTAAATGGTCCTTGCTGCAGTGTTTTCCAACATTAGAATCCTTCCCGTGTCCTCCCTTGAGAGTCTACTCCAATATGCTGGATAACAGTAATAAAATACTGACAAAATGACGGGCAAAAGAGATTGCTGAATCACCAGGGTCTGGGCTTCAAACATCACCATCACCTTAAGTGGCCGAGAGACTGTATCTCTTGTTGTTGAGCTATATGTGAAACTGAACACTTGCTGAGGCCAACTTGAGGCCGTTGCTGCCAGAACAATGATCTTGTCCAGATAAGAATTTATATCAGCGACCACAAGTTTCATATTTTCAATGTTGTATAAAATATGATACTGATAACTGTCTGCATGTAGATGGACTGTGCAATGTTGTACACGTATGTATATATTAGATGTGCACGTCGCTTAGGAAGGGGTGCAAATCTTCTTCCTCTGACAAAAATCGTACGTGAATCAAATATTCCTAAAAAGTGTTACCGTACAGACGAACAGACGGATGGATTGTCGTCCTGACTGACGTACAACAACACAATTTCAATAAGACCTTGTTGGGTTCTTAATAATGTTTATATTTTTGGAGGATATCTACTCCTTGATTACAAACTTCTGCAATTACAATCATGAATACAAAATTGCAACAAAAAATAATATATTCTAGTGATGCCTTTTAAATAAAAATTATTATTGGATGTGTCCAACTTGTGCTGTACGGAGGTGAGATACTCTGAGGAAAGCAACACGTTTTGAACTTTAATGAAACCCTTTGTTAAGAACTAATGCGCCAAGCCGGTGTTGTTTGTTGCCTGAACATGCTCCAGACTTTACGTGGGGCCAGTTACATTTTAAATTACTTATAAAAAAATACTGCTCTTACGAGATGTACAAATATATTCCATTTAGTAAGATTATGTTCGAGATTATGTATTTATCATTAGGTTTTTTCATAGTTTTTGAAATCTTCACCAAGAGGTGTTATTATAAATTTCTAGCTATTGACTTGATTGAAATAATAATTTGAATTGAATAGCCAATCGAACCAAATAGCAAGAATCAAATATACAATTATCAGTAAGAATTATATAGAGTTGAACCGTATACTACCTAACAATACTTATCATCGTCTCCATGAAAACCGAACAAGATTTTAACATTTAGTTGAGTAGCTTGGTGTAACGTAAATATTTAATTGGAATGCTATCAAAGAGAGGATACAGCTAGTGCAAATTTAATCAGTCGTTAACTACAATCTGGATTTCTCAACTTTTCTTTAAACCTGGGACTATTAACAAAGGTACTACAGGTCCAAGCTAACCTATTCAAACTAGTTAATCAAATTCCATATACTTATTGCCTCAGTCTTAGCAATAGTTATGTATGGTAGAAATACTGTATACCGTTGAGCTATAAAGTAGGAAGCGTGTTGATCTGTGTATTGCAAATGACTTTATCAATCCACGTAAAAACAAGTACAACTGTGGATAGTCCACAAGAAACTACAAATATTAACTGCTAGCAGGTGAATTGTGCTGAGAGTATCTTAGCATTACTTCTTACTTATTTAAAATTAATGACTTTCGTATACAAAAATACAAATTTTAATGATTAACATATAAATATTTATCTTTCTGGAGTGCGTAAAAAGCATAGCAAGATAAGAGTATCAATTTTTGAAACAGTAAATTTCGGTTTATATTATAATATTATACAATTAAGAACTCTAAAAGTGTTGACACATGAAATTGATTAATACTGACTATTATATAATATTCCTATTAATGAAAATTACAAATTAAATGTTGAATAAGTCGAGGTATATTTTTATCAGAAAACTGTAAATGACAATGAAAAATTATCAAAATTTATCAGTGTTACATCTCATTCTGGATTAAACGAGAACGAGGCTCTTATCCAGCTGTGGGAGGATCTGAACGTATTCACACTTCAACTCACCCCTCATGATTAGCAACTTATAGCAGTAATACTATTAAGGTAATACAAAATCCATAAAACTTTCACGAAGATTTACGGATGCTTAAGTATGAAATGTACTAAAAGTACGCATAAGAGATTTACTGGAGTTTAATTAAGGATAAATATATACTAAAACGTAGATTGAGATGTCCGTGAGCTAGAAAAATTTACACTAGTTGTAAATCTGTACTTTATTAAAATATTTCTGTAAATATAATAGTTATGCAAATCTTATAATTAACATCATAAAAAATTTTAAATTTTTATGTTCCATTTTCTTATTGTTACAGGGTGATTAAATAGCAATTAGGCCGCCCCACTCACACTAATACACACACGACACATACACTACTGTAGGTAAGACATTGATTTATGTAAAAGTTAATTTGGCTACAATAACTCTTTCAGAAAGCACGCTAATATTATTTGGTTGACTATATGTTTATATGAGAATAGCTTATAATCTTAATGTAATTACCATTACTCATAGCTATTATTGGTTCATGAGTTGTATTAATTGTATCTTTTCATCTTAATAGTTCATCATCTTTGATGGATACGACGTTTAGTACTGTACTTATTTAAAATAATATGGTGACTTTGCCACAATATAATAAGACGACGTGTAAAGTAATAGTAAAATTACAGTGTTCCAAGTTGCAAAGGATTTTATGAAACATACGTACTAAGAAGTGTAGATCTCTAAAACAAGCATTTAATCCATAACCTTGTTTGGATCATCGACATATCTAAGTATTATAAAGGGTCGATAAATCTCATAACTGCGTGACAGAACATATATTTTATAATTCTGACGCTATCTTGTTGCTTTTGATCATCACCGTCAAATATTCTATCAAGGTCAGTATTATTTACGGAGATACCACTAAAGGTCATACAAAATGTATGTTGTACCTAAAGATTCTAATTATTCGAAGATACTAACTTACTAAAGATCTGATCAAATATCTAGTGTGAGTAAGTATGTTGTTTCACAATTATTTCTTAAAATTGCATTGTTTTAAGCACTGCTCATGGTACCGAGGAATCTTTCTCGTGATGCATTTCGAATTGAGGTGCATGTCAAACAGTAGATTATTGTTGAGCGTTATCTAAACTTAAGTTAATCTTATGGGTAACTTAAAAGGTATCTTAATGCCAACGAGAATTTTAAGAATACATAATTTGTAAATAAACATCTCTTAGTTTGACCACCCAATTTAAATGGTTATAAACGCAGCGTTACGCCCATTGTCCTGAATCAAGGCAACCGATAAATGTTGTAAAATGAAACATGGGTATTAATTTTTTTTGGAGATGCCTAAAAGAAATTTTAGAAATGATTATTAGAAAGAAATAGTAATTATAGCATAATTTAATTGTTATTATCACTAAATCATAAACTCATAAAAAGAGGTTTAATCAGATAATCTATTGTACTGCAAATGCAATATACTAGTAATATATAAAATAATAATTACGGGTTTACCATTAGAAGAAACAAAAGTCCATGTGACTGTTAAGTAATAATAGTTAAAGTGACAACATGATTTAGTAGCAGTTCAAATATGCTTTACAAGGAGAATGTAATTAATTAACCCACGTTTAAGTAGCGGCACGGGTCGGTCAGTATTTAACAGAATTACATGAAAATTTATCTAAAAAGTTCCAAAATAATAAATGTTTTGCCTAATTATAACTAAAAACCTTGCAACTTCCTCTCTTAATAGGTAAAACAAAAACCCTACCATGTCTACTATACACGCAAGGTTATCACTACAAATGATTTACCAAATATTTGCAATTTAAGAACGCCTGTAATGAGTTTCCTACTAAAAGTAAATAGAAACTTGTAATATAGGATTTATAAAAATTTAACATAAGCTAAATGTTAATTTTATTTGTTTTTTGACAACTCATGATACTTTTTTAACTCGTGCTGGTATAATTCCAATAAATAAAATTAAATTCACATAACAAGGACTACGATCGAGGAAGAAAACAATATATTTTGATTTACCATTCGGAGTGGTGCCAAGCTGGAAATTAGGGTCTTTCTTCGGAGACTCAGATTTTAAGGTTTAGTGACAATTCCAGATTTCTGTTGATGAGAAGTTTGACTTACACTAAACTTTTGTAACCTCTAACCGGGAGACAGCAATGCACACATAAAGTCTACATTATATCAAGCCACTAAGAGCACAGGTCAAACAATTAAAAATTGGATTTCATGAAGACGAGTGTATGACAATGAATTATAATAATGGAACGCGCTCTGGGCCGGAGAAACCGAGCCGAAATCCTGGGCTGCGTTCCGAGTCTGCAGGCGCTGGAAATGGGCAAGAACTATCTCCGCCCATATGGCAGGCATTATAGTAATGATCTAACATCACTTTAAAACGCCTTCTAGACTTAATACAATTGTTAGATACTACAATTTATTTATTATTACAAATGATAGTAGCTGCTTTTTCCGTGGATTTTTATTTTTAGTTAAGAAAACTGATTTTTGTACAATATCAAAATAACTGAGATTTTGACTTTTATTTTTCTTACAAAGTCTGAAACAAAAATTACAGGCATTAAAATATTTCCCAGATGAAAAAACAACTTGTTATTGACAGTATTTTATTTCAAAGTAAACTACATAAAATTTACAAACATGACACACTTAATCTACGTGTTAGAAAATAAAATTATTTTGACCAATTTTTGCCTTGTTTATAAGTTGGATTTTTTTTATAGTATCAAAAGTTTTCTGTTTTTTTCGATGTGATGAGATATTATTAAAAAAATAGTTTAGTCACAGTTTTAATTAAAAATAACTTGTGGCTTCCAGTGAATTCGTCAATTTAGAAGTGGTCGCATTTGTTTGAGATAACTAGACCAAATAACAATATTTTACAATTTTCAATACCGTACATCATTACTTGATCTACTTAATTTACCCTTAGATTTAAAACCAATAAAAAGTTAATGTGTTCTAAGATCAGCATCATTGGCATGGAGTACAGAAACTCGGCGAGTTCTTGCCCACTTTAAGCGCCTGCAAATCCATGGATACACCAGTAACGCACAGCTGTGTGCGACCGGAAAACACAACATGTGGCTTATGGGCAGTGTGCGTTCCAGTAGTATAGTTCGTTGGTGTATGACGACGTATGCTTTGTTTACTAAAGCCAGCTGGTGTAAAGTGTTTCAATAAAATCTCTGTGGCACAGCTGACAAAATATGTAAATGGTATTGATGAAACTTTTTATATACAAAAACTCTTTGCAAATATTACCAACATTTCCATATTACATTATAATCCAATAGGATATGTCAATAACATAATATGATGAGCTAGCTTCTTGTTTTCTTAAAATAATAGTCTTCTGCAGTTTCATCAGGGTAGGGCTTGCTGGTATTTTATCCATCCATTTTAACGTAAAACTAGTTCACTTTTTTCTTCACCATTTTCAGAATACCTTACCATTAGTTGTCTTTTTCTTGTTAAAAAATTTCAAAAATATGCCCTGTCCTCTCAATTTTAAAATACTTCGACATTTAGTACATATATTAATTGAAATAAAACTTACACTTAATTTGAATATATTATATCAGTGATTTACAATCGTTATAGACTATTACGGTTACTTATGATTAGCCCAGTATTGTTGCATGTTAACTTTTTCAAAATTTGGTTTATATATGCAAGGTACGAGTACGCTGCACTACGTGTTGTGTAATAGGCTTCGATAAAGTTGCAAGTTAAATATTAATTATACAATACAGCTCATTTCATTATCGTCATGCTGTCATACAGATCAATCATACAGAACAGAATACTTAACATCCTCTCAGTAGGCATAAACGAAATTCTTTCACCCCACAAAGTGATTTAATGACACTCAAGCAAATTCTACAGTTAAACATGCACCATCTTAAAGTTATCTATGTAGAAATGAAGTATCCTGAACATTTTAAAGGCTGAAGATGATATTTATTGTGATATCAAGGTAAATCATAGATTCACATTTTTGTTTCCTTAGTTAGATTAAAAAACCTGTGTTTTAATAAATAGTTCTAGTGAGGTAGTCAGTGTACTACATCGCAAGAGTGCGCTGGAAATGATGCGTTATTAATTTTTACGATCCTAGTATTTTTTTTTTTTTTTTACTGCGTGAATAATCTACATATTCTCAAATGATTGTACTAAACTTTCTTACTACTTTAGATTTGTTTCGTAAAATCAATACTCTCAGTCATTCCACTCTTAATAAAAATTTCACTTACAAATGTATGGGAGATTGTAATAAAAAATGGTTTTTTTAAATGTGGAACAATAACTAAGCAGTTAATAAATAACGTAATATACATTTAGTTATGTTTTGAAGAAAATTGATGTAGCAAAATGTTAAAATTATAAAACAAGGTACTTTTGTTATGAAAACATTTAGAGAGGCTTCATAAGGTATAATGTGACAGAATATTATATTATAAACATTTGATGATTAATACACAATAGAAATATTTACCTTATGTTCTATAAGAATAATTACACAAATTGAAATGTCATGTTTATATAAAAGAAAAATTTATTAAAGTTTTGGTTACACTACATCAAAATAACTTTAAAACAATCGAACATTTTAGAAATTGATTATTACAAATTTATTATTATTATTATAAATTCAACAGGGGTATTAAATTGAGGGATAGTGCAACAACTCCTGTCTGTCACTTTTCTTAGTACTCTATATTTGTCCAGTACAAACCATTCTATTTTATCTGTTTAGTAAAGATCAAACAACTTTATGGGTTTGGTCTCTAATCTTAGCATAAAAAATAGGTGGGGTAGAATAGAACTGGAAAAGAAAATTTGTCTGTCTCTAAAAAAATGTAATACATCAATGCACATTCACTGACATAGTAGATTATTTGTACTTGCAGTGGTGCTACTAAAATTGTGTCATGTCATGTTCATAGATACTTGATCATGAGATGGATGATATGACATGCTAGCTATGATTGACATCACTAGGTTAATTGTTGATGGTTTGCACATCAGGAGTATTTACAGTGGGTTGCGTATGATAGTGCCACGATGTTGTAGCTGTGTAGGATTGTGTGTTGAGAGAGAGTGTCTTTTAAAGGTGGTAAATGTAGGAACGGGAAAAGGAGGAGATAGAGCGAGAAAAAGAAAGAGAGAGATTTTAGTTATGTGTGGCATGAGTGTATAAGTGTGTAAGTTTCCAAGCCTCCTAATAAACTGTTTTAGATCAAATCTTTTTTTCATAAATTAAGTTAAAATTTTTATTATTTATTAATCATTCATCATCACATTATCATTTTTGTCGTTGTTATCTGGTAGTCATCTTATTCTTTAACACTTTATTTGTTGTAGTTATGATGTATTTGTTTTTTTCTCTTTTATTATATTATGAGTGTATATACGTTCCATTAATACATAACTATATTGTGAATTTTATGTTCTAAATTAGTTATGTTTTTTATACAAATATTTTACACTACTTATATTTTAAATTAGGCTACGCCCTGGAGATCATATCATGTTTTTGAATATTTGTGTGATCTTTTAAATATTGATTCACTTAATAATTATCTTAGTGTAAAGATCTAGATGTGTTCTCTTCCTAAGAATTTATATAGTGGTAAGTTAAGCCTTAAGATTAGTATATTTCTTAACAAACAATAATTATTCCTCGTTACCATGAAAACACAATTTAAAACTTTATACCCTTTAAAATTTGTTTAGTAGAGTGGCATCGTAAAAAATTTAGCTTCAAGTTGATGTGGAAAAAGTTACGAGTAGCAGAGTTTATATTCAGTCTCCTTCCGGCCTATGACCACGGCTGTCTGTCGTTTGGACTAAAATATTCTTCAAATGGATAAATCAAAACAACACAATTTTCACTGAATACAATTCACGTAGATTCTATCTTGTATGTATGGCTGTACATGTAGTCTAAATATTGGTGTTGAACAATTAATCCTTGAGTTTAGATTGTAGCAACTCATGACTAACTTATTTACCAGTAGAACAGCAGAAGTACTACAGCCTTCTTATTTTACTGTATATTTTGCTGTATGTAATTATTGTATGGGCACCAGCAACTACGTCACATACATGTCCATTATTGTCACTACCGCAGAAGCAGTACAGTTGATTAAATATTTTTGCAAAAATTAAAAACTTTATCACTATAAAATGAAGTTGTACAAGCGAGTGATTTGCATTGTTCTTTATATTCGCAAATCATAATTTACGTCTATTTACTCAGATATAAATTTGGCTTTTTATACGGAACGAAAGTTTTTATAGTATCATAGATACACACAAAGGAAAGAAAAAACGTTGCGAGTTTACAAATGTAATAATAAACGTATTTAACGGTTAAATTGGCGCCACCATTGCTGGTTGCCAGAATATGTTATAAAATTTCTCCCTTCTGCTACTTACTATGAAAAGTATTTCTTCGCTTGTTTTTTGTTTGAAGTAGTGTACTTTCAGTATTCCTAATAGTTACTGTTCAAATACTCAAACAAGGTTCTTGAACTTTTTGGAAAGTTTATCCTAGAAAAAAAACCATTAAGTTTTGGGAGTTGTAGTGGTGGTCAACATTGTAAAATATCAATAGGGTTACAAATATTAAATAATAATTTTTTTCTGAAATTAGATTTCTTACGCTTTACACACTTAAGATGACCCCTAGACAAGTAAATATATTTATAATTATATGTAGAGATTTTAAACTAACGATTTTCTCTAACTTTTAATATCATGACAGTAATTAAAATATTACCTAAACGTCAGTATTAAGTATGAAGAGCCGGGAAAACTTTTAAGGAAATATTCCAGTTTTATATTTTGTATCCCTTTCGATGCTGTGTCGTTTTGATTCCACAACAAGTAGCGCGGTTCAAAATCGATATCTTCTAGGTCAACTAGTAAACTCAGATTGATTGTGTAATTTATAAGCTTTATATGAACACGTGTAGGTCACCCTGCGTACTAACTGTATTATCTTATTCAACTAGACAATGTTTTAAGAGCTGTACTAGATGTTTACGTTCAAAAGCATTATTTTTAGTCCATTCTTATTTGGATTAAATCAAAATATATAAAAGTTACAAGCGTTAACAATATCTCATGCAACTTTACAAAAGCGTGGTTGTTTTATCAACCAAAGAGTGTCATCCACTAGTAGATCATAGTGGAACAGAAGTTTGCTAATCAGCAATGGGTTTTGGCTACTTCAGCTATCATCAAACTCCACATTAAGGGTAGTCTGAGTCATAAATATATATTCAATGTCACCAAGCCATAGGAGGAATGCTTGTGTTATTTACTGCAAAGCGCTCACAGCTTTTCCTCAACCTTCTCCTCAATAACAGAGAATTGATATGGGATAAACATTTGCTGCAGTGTCTCTAAGAAAAGGCTGTGCTTCAATCTGTACGTGATAAAGAAACGGCAGAATTACATTAGTTATCACTTGCCGCCAATACTGATCCCTGGTCTTCAATGTATGGCTGTAGATGTCAGAGTATTGATGTTAAAATATTAAGCCTTGAGTTTAGATTGTAACAACTGATGAATTTGACTTATTGCCTCTGGGTCTTAGAAGTACTCTTATCTACTTATTTTACAGTATAATATTTAGCTGAATGCGGTTACTGTATGGACTCCGGGGACTACTCCACTTACTTGTCCGTTGTTATAACTACCGATGAGGTAATACAGTTGATTAAGTACTGTTATTCAATAAAATCATAACTAATCATTCCTAACACATTTCAATAAAGTTAAACACGCGATTTTTTTACATAGCTCACAATTTAAAAGGTATATGTTATTTTCTCAGAATTAATTAACTTCGACATGTTTTACTTAACCAAAGTGTGTATAGTAACGTAAACACACACAAAGGAAAAGAAAAACATCGAGAGTTTACAAATGTATTAATACAAATATTTAATTATTATACTTACCACAATTCTTTAATAGATCCTACATAATCTTTGATAATTCAAATTAGTTTCAAAAGTTTGAGAAGAATTTAATATGATCAATTTTTTATTTATAGATGCTACTTTTTTCTAACTATCGGAGGAAAATATTTAGGATATTTAAGCCAATGAATCATTCCATGATGTTAATAAATCTATGAATCCCATTGTTATGAAAGCATGGATCGAAACTAAGTTTATAATGGTTTCAATATTTATTCTTGATAACCGTTGTAAACCTTATCTTTATTAAAAGGTTAATACAATGTTTAGCAGTGGTCTTAAAGTTTTCATATATATTAAGAACGAAGAATTCCTATCCTATCAATAATTTTAAATAAAACCTATCTACACTTATAATATTTAAAACATCTTTCAAGTCAGCACATAGTGCACTTGAAAGACTGGCGATAGGTGTGGCGGAAAATGATATAAAATCTAAAAACTTATGACGTAACCTCTTTATTTCTATTACTTAAGCACAACCAAGAATATAATAATTTTACTTCTTATGTCAACCGAGTTTTCAAATAAAATAATTCTTTCTTATTTAATTCTACTAGCACTTCTATAATAATATGTTTTTAAAACAAATTCTGAAACACTTAGTCGCCGTTATCAAGTATTTATACTGTAAATTTCAAACATGTCTGAGTGAGAATTTACGGATCTACATTATTCTGTTGTTGAGGTAGTGCATATTTTCTGCGGAAGATTGCAGCGCACGTGACGTAACCTACATTTCATATATACGTACACCTATGACGGAAATTACTAACGGAGGATATTATTAAGAATATTTAATAAAAGGAAAGATTATATGAGTTTAATAAATCTATTAAATCCATTGTTATAAAGTTCATAAGGAAAGTAAATTCATAATGGTTTCTAAATGTAGTCGTTTTCAACCGTTGGGAATTGAATCTTTATGAAAAAGTTAGTCCAATGTTTAGCACTGGTCTTATCGTTTTATATTTAGTAACGAGGAATTTCCCTTTTACATCAGATCCTAATATTAATTTAAACGTAGCTGTAATACAACGGTTCTATTGATACCTCAAGTCAGCACATTGTGGGTGGAATTGGACTAGAAATTCTCAGTAAAATGTAATAATATATGGAGTAAGCTATATATGTATAATACTTCAATTGCAACCGAGGATAGAATACAATGTCGTTTAATATCAACCAGTTTTTCACATAAAAATACTAGTTTCTTGTTTAAATCTACTCGGACTTCAATAATAATTAAAAATTATATCATCTGAAAACATTAAACACCGTTTATAAAGTAATTATACTGTACAGTTCAATACGTGTCAGTGAGAATTTACGAATCTACATTATTCCCTTGTCGAGGAAGCGCATATTGTATCCAGTAGATTGAAGCACACGTAGCTTAACCTAAATATCTTAAATAACCAACCTAATAAGGGAGGTGAGTATTACATAGTAGA
Source organism: Homalodisca vitripennis (assembly GCF_021130785.1). Classification (NCBI taxonomy): domain Eukaryota; kingdom Metazoa; phylum Arthropoda; class Insecta; order Hemiptera; family Cicadellidae; genus Homalodisca; species Homalodisca vitripennis. The sequence goes on along the minus strand of NW_025778917.1, from coordinate 8,745 downwards.
AGGGTGACGACCTGCCTAAGTACCATGTAATGCTCTAACCTGGGTGCGCATAACAGTGTCACTGCAGTCATTGATGTTGGTTCTGGTAACAGTGATGTATGCACGTCAACTGTTTTAAGCACAGGCAGTCCCGATCCCTGCCAAGGTTGGTCATTTAAATGTTTAAAATCTCTCTGACATTTTCTTCATTATGTAGACCAGGGTTTTTTTTAAAGTCACTAATCATAGTGTACCAAAGTAACACATCAAACACTAATGGAAATTTTTTGATTAACCCTTACATTTAACCCTTACACATTTGTTTATTATGATTTACTAAATCAGGAACAAAAGGTTGTACTGTCTGCAAAATAGTTCAGAATTAAAGCCAAAGAGACATAGTTTGTGTAAAGAAATCCCGACATAGACATTGATTAATAATGTTACAGAAGAATATAGATAAACACTATATAAATGTGTCACCTGAGTGTCAAACTGGCCATAAAGGGTTGAAAGACAACTTGTTTGATTTAGAATTAATGGTGAGAGTAAACGTTAACAAATCTATAACGTAGTATTCAACTAATAGTGTATTATGACTGAATCCACAGTATAGGCCACCTTTTGCCTCCTTATGGTTGCTACCTGTAGATGGGATACTAGCAAAAACTTCCCTGGCTCTCGTGTTACAATCTGTCACTTGGAGTGGATACTTAAGCTAATCATCATTGTAAATGTCTTAATTCATAAATACATTTTACGAAATTGGACCTAAACTGATAACCATTATTCCATTAAATCTCAAACTTTTGAAGTTCCGTGTTTTGTTTACAAGTTCAGAACGTACAATACCTCTAGCTGAACATGCACTACTATTTTATCAGAAGAAACACTCACAAACCTAAATTTGGTCTCGTACTCGTCAGCTTCCATAATCCATAATCTGCACAATCTTCTGTCGGTGTCCAGTTGTTTGAAAATCATCAAAATTCTCTCGCAACACTCAAATCTTTCTTTTGATTTCACTATATTTATTTCATATTGTTCAGTTAGTAATTTATACGAGCCTACGCGCCTTTCAGGTTCGTGATTTAAAACAGTTATTATAACTATAATGACAAATTATAGTTTGTAATCACTTGTTTACAAAAATTACATGTTTAAAATAAATATTGTTATGTATCCTAAAAAACTGTATCCATGGAAACTGAATTACTCTGCACTACCTGAGCTCGCTGCGAGAACGTGACAAATTAACACACAAAAAGAGAATATTAGCATTTCATGATATTTCATAGTGTAAATACAAGGCTTATTGATTTGGCATAATAACGAAATATGAACATCATTTCTTTGTTAGCATATATTTTAGAACTTTGTGTATTGTAACTGTCGATATATATAAAAACATATAAAGTACTGTCACAGTTTAAATTAACGCTTACAAACAGCAAAATATGTAGAAAACTTATAATATAAACAGGAAGGTAGCTGTACGCTACACCACGTGTCACGATCCAGGACTTGTAGAGGTTGCATGCACAATGTATAGGCCCACAGCGACGTTACTATGTAACGTATTACCTCATATACTAAGTTTATTTACAATGTATTTATTCAGCAATTTTCTCTTTGTCTTCATAGTTACCTATAAAATCAATTCAAGAATATTCGCTAATGCTCACCATTACTCGATGTTGCAAATATAGAAATGCAAATAAGTATTTATTGTAGGTATATATGTAGACAATTAAAAATATTGCATGAAAAGATATATTTCATAAAAATTTTTCTACTGCCCGAGTTTTTAAACAATACAACTAGTTGTTTACAGAAAATATTATTATTATTTTAAGAGCCCAACGTCTATATATCCATATTACATGGGATTATATCAATGACTAATATTGTAGTTTTAGTTACTGTTATTTTTATATAGTAACGAAGTGTAATTTTCTTTTACATAACTGTGTGTTATATAACGGGTCTACAAATTATGCGGGATGTATTGTAATTAATCCAATAATACGGAGCCTAACCGGCTTTTTTATGGAAAATGTCAAATTAAACCAAATTACTTTTAAATGTTATGTACTTAAATTCAAACTAAATGTGGTTAGGCAAGGGGAGTTCAAAATAGAAAGAAAAGAATGAGTGATCAAAGTCGTCTTCACGTGACATACGGAGACGAGTAAAGATATGTCTCATCCTCCAGAAAGACTGTACCTGGTGGACGCACTGACTATATGCACATTTACAAATGAGAGCAAAGATGGAGTACAAACTCATTTCACTGGTTTAATATCAACTCAGTGACTGGACTTGCGAAATAAACGTGTTGTGGATTATAGGGGCTGCGTACTTCTTTTAAATGTAACAGAACATTTTATTTTTTCGAATTTTAGTCTCAAAGTTTAATATAGGGTGAACGTGGAATTCTTATCCTATCAAGATCCTAATTTTAAATCAAAGTTATCTACACATATGATATTAATACATCTCTCAAGTTAGCAAATAATGCACTTGAAATCCTGGCGATAGGGGTGTTGGAAAATGATATCAAACCGAAAAACATTGACGTAACCTACGTATTTATATTATTTAAATATCAACCGAGAATACAATAAATTTACTTTTTATATCAACCTAGTTGTCAAATAAAAATATTCTTTTCCTGTTTAATTATACTTGGATTTAAATATTAATTTTTAAAAACATATTTTGAAATACTTAGTCGCTGTTATCAAGTTTTTTTACTGTAAAATTTAATACGTGTTAGTAAGAATTTATGAATGGGCATTATTCTCTTTTCGAGTAAGTGCATATTCTCTACGGTAGATTGCAGCACCAAGAGACTTAACCTAGATATGTCAATTAACCAATCTAATAAGGGAGGGGAGTATTACATGGTAGAAGGGTAACGAGCTGAGAAGGACTGGCCCTAGTGCCATGTAATGATCTAACCTGGGTGCGCAAAACAGTTTCACTGCAGCCATCGCTGTTGGTTCTAGTAACAGTGGTGAATGCACGGCAACAGTTTTAAGCACAGGCAGTCCCAATCCCTGCCAAAGTTGGTCATTAGAAGTTTTTAAAGTTACATTTTAATAGATATCATATATATTCCTTCGTTACAAATTTTCCCGTTTGTATAATATTATCCGATTGAGATTCGTAATTTATTTCTGTTTCTGACGTATGGCTTTTTTTAAATGTAACGTTTACGATTGTTTTTTTTTACGTTTTTTAGATCGTTTACGTTACGATATAATAGACCTTCCTCTGCATATTTTCTAGGTTAATTTACTTACTATTATTTGTTCTATGTTTTCAAAATAATTTGCTTTAAATGTTAATCCCAGAAAAAATGTCAACCTGAAAAAGATAAAGGATAATGCCGAATAAATGAAAAAAACCAAACAGCAGTTCATTCTTAATTCAAATTAACGTATTAGAGATTATGTGTTTGAGTATTGTTTTTAAATGTAAATATGGTCTCACACCGTTTTAATTTTCACAGTTGATTGTTGTGTCGTAATGTGTTAATAGGTATTGAGGTTATACAATATTATCAAATAAATTATACTTTCATTGTTTTTTATAAATATTTGTAGTGACAAGATCCAGTTAATTATATACATGTTATTGGACACATTCTTCAGAGAGGATAAAAAACTATAACAGTTTTGCAACGGAATAGCGTTATAAATGGAAACGTTTGTCGATTAGTGTAATTGAGTGAGGCTGTATTAAGCATCTGTAGAAACTACAACCTTTCTCATATTTTGAATGCAATTAATTACAAACGTACCTATTCATCAAAAATAATGTCACTTATAAGGTAGTTAGATGATCAAGCATTTTACTCAGTTAAAAATAGAGAACAAATCACAAAGTTTAATTTTAGAATATTAGAGAAGAAAATATTCCAAAAGGAGTCAGATGTTATATATAGTAAAATTAAAGTTTGTTGTATGGTTGGTTCGAATGATTCCTGGACTTAAACAGTGAAATAAATATGATCTCATATTGAACTGTAATTTTAACTGAATATAGCTTTGCCTATCAATCAGGAGGATATTCCGAGAACAAATTAAGCTAGTGGCTTGTAGTTCGTGTCCTTAAGTGTACATCGCTCTCTCCTCAAAGAAGTCTGTTACGGAAAAAAATAATTATAATTTAAGTATATGTTTTCTATAATAATTTATAATTATTTTCTCAGGCAATACCTATTGTAATAATGTAAAAGTGACTATTTGTGACTAATCTATTTGTGACAAAATACTGCAAAAACACTTGGCCATTTAATGGACAAAAAGTTCAATGAACTGTTTTGCAACAAATTCTGGGCTTTATAAAGTGTAGTGGTCTAGCTAATCCTAGAGAAAGTCCTCTTTAATACCGCATGAATTTATTGCATAGTAGTATTATTATTAGTTACTCCTAATGCATTAAATAATCAATAAAATACTAGAAATTATTCAAAAATAATGCTTCAATACTTTTTAGTTTGAAAAAATGTATTAATTTTAATTAATTCGTCATGTCAAGCACATTAATAATAATATCACTAGCAGAAAAATATAAGCCGTACTCTGCGTTGCACAAAGCCTGCACAAATACAAACAATGATTATGTATTAGTAGATATAACATATTGTCACTTAAAAAATACGGATTAATATACCGGGACCAGAAGTCACGTTTGAAGGACACATCACAGAAGCAGTAACAAATATGAGGAAACCTACTATCAAGGATTATCTTAATGTTATTAAAACATGTGAACTTGTCAATCAGGATGTTTTGTCCAAGTATATTTGTATTATATTTTAATGGCCTTCTTTTTATCAGATTAATCACCCAGAATTTTTACTTTGTTTATGAATCTTTTATAATATTATCTTCCTAAATTATGAGCTAACTATAAACTTTCAAGGATTTAAGTCTTACACCTAACTGAACTTTAGATAAATAAACCGCTGTTAAACAAAAAGTAATGCTATAGTATTATATGTAAGTTATGATTGGCTGACAGTAACAAAGATAAACAATTCTAATCACATCCTGTACAATTCTCTGTGATTGTCACTGTGTGTGAGGTTACAAACTGAGTTAATAATATACAGCTCCTTAGTGTATATATTGACTCGACCTGGACTGAATGATTAATATAGAATACTTGTTTCAAAACCTAGAGGAATAAAATATATTTTACCAATACCTAACAATGTAATAAAATATTTAACAGTAGATGCAATAGATTTATAGATACCATTATCAAACTTATTGGTTTATTACTAAACCAATAATGACACTTTTTATTACCCTTCAGCAATGAAACTAGTGAGTGTCGCTTATTTATTTGTTACCATTTACTTTTAAAATCTTCATTTCTATTTATACGGTATAACAGTATGTGTTTCTTTACTTCCTTAGAAATAGTTTGGATATTAGGTTTAACGGCTGTATATAATACCTTGTGAGTAAGACATTCGCAATTGTTGTATAAGTTATAAATATCTATAACAATCAATTACGTTTGTAACCAAACAAATACAATTATAAATGTCAAATAATTTGCAATATATTACGAAGTTTAAAGTGAAATATATTTTAAGTATCATACGATTTGTATGATACCTCAATCGATAATTTTCAAAGGCGCCATTCGTAATACAATTTAAATTGTTACTTTGTCCTTTATATCTGCATTACATTACTTACCTTGCACTTTATTGCTCTTAATAGCACTCTAATTGACATACAGTATTACAATATTATGTAATACAGCCTTTAGCACTACATCCCTTAGTATGTAAAACATTGAGCTTACAACAGTACAAAACCTATGTTACGTGACATGTGGTGTAGCAATACTCCTAACTTAAAAAACAATTTTAATGCAGAGGATTTTCTAAATTAACATATAGTCCTTTCAATAATGTCTTCGAATTCAAGTATATGGAACAAAATAAATTATCTACCAATATTTATCACAGTTCGCTTATGCCCAAGTTTAATAGTATGTTATGCAATTTTGAGTTGCACTACACATTCAGATCGTCTACAGCTGGATAATATCTTTGTTATTTTTCAATTCAAACTTTGACCAGATCATACTATGATAGACTAGTTCAGTAAGTTTATCTGGCTTAATTTTACAATGTAAATTTTTATATAAATGTCGTACAACTCATATAAAAACATACGTGGTAGACCATAAATTAATTACATTGTTCAAAATCATATAGGCAGATCCACACTGCGTTTTTAAATAAGTTTCAAAAATAAAATTCAAAAAAGCAGTTTTTGAAAAAGAATCTGGTTTACCATTGGATACAGTCCTTTTGGTTTTAGGCGTCAATAGCTTAGTTTCTGTAGAGAAAAAAAGGATTATTACATTGAAATTGTATTGTTTTCTCAGCAAACCCTAAAAAAGCAACGGTGCTGGAAGTAATTAATTGTGCCATCGTTATTTTGGAATTATCCAAATCTAGACTTAATCTCGGTCCATTTTTCCTACTATTAATTACTCTACATACAAATTTTGATTTTTATGTTCTATGATAATAATAAACGGGAAACATTTTAAAAAGGGAATTTATTTAAAAGAGATAGATAGTATGTTTCACATGGTACCTAGCAGTACTTCCAGAGTACTGAGTAATGAGTACACGATTGTGAAATTAATAAAGACACAAGAGTACAGAATAATTCAATGGTACTGAGTCACTAAATGGTATTTGCTATGAATCCTTCACAAAGGAAAACTAGCAAATCTAATATATAAAAACCATATTAATTATATTAAGTAACTATACAAAACGTAATTACGGAATTTAAGGTATAAATATTTTATATCAAGTTCCATTATAAACAATATTTTGCGGAGATTTAAAACTATTACTATTGTTCTTATAGCATGTTGTGGTATATGTGCTATGTAGTAGTGTTTAATTTGTGGATCTTTCTCTCTCAGTATAGATTTTCTTGGATACATATTGAACAAATCTGATGTATTCATAATTTCAGAGGACTTCTTCCTTATTTTACCAAGTATGAGTGCCTTATTATGTACATGAACAAAATTCTGAATCGGCTTCAAGATTATTATACGCTGTGCTATCACAAAATAGTATTGTTTGTGGTGTTTCTGTAAATAATCTGAAATCTTTGATACAGGAAAGGCCATTGTTATCTTCAATGCTAATGAAACCATGACAAATCTGGTCATGATGATGCCGACGCGATGGTCCATTTATTATAATTTCAAACATTTTCAAAATTTCTAGGTTACGGCTAGAATAGTAAATATTTTAAAGGACACATATTATGTGAATAGCGATCAACTCTATAGAATACGTTACCATGAATACGAAGTGACATTTATACAGAACGCTTAATAAATATTTTAATAATTTATAGTATATATTTTAATTATACACTAGAATAACGTTAGATTTGTAAAGTAACGGCTGAAAACAATAAATGATAAACAAATATTTAATATAAATACTGGTGTTTAACGTCCATTAAGGATGACGGCAAGTCCAAAAATTATGGTAGTACTGTATCCATCTGCTTTTCGTTGGAAATCTGGATTGCTGTCTACCCAGACGTTCCCCATCGAATGTGAAGACATTTTGACAGACATTTCATAGGAGCGGCCCAAAACGGGTGAGTAGAAGTCATATTCCAAGTTAAGTTCTTGTAGATAAAAACTTAATTTGTGACATACTCTGTCCCTGTCCTTGGTATTTAAGGGAAGTAAGATCAAGACATTTTACACATCTTCAAAATTATTATTATCTAAAAAATTATACAAGACATAAACTGTTGTCAAACACAGAGTACCAATCATAATACAATCAATCGTCTTATTTTAAATGCAATAGCTAATGATTTTGAATTATTATGCAAATTAACACATAGCATTTTAAACTCAGATAAGTAGGTACTAAAACGTTTCAGAATAAGATTAAATACTATTATAAATTAATGGTTCAATATTATGGATAATTTTAAATTAGCGATTATATTCTATTTTATAACACGTTATGTCTGAGAAGATGTCCAATAACAAGAAATGGGCACTGAAGAGGGAAATTAATTATTTTTTGTTTTTGCGACTCTCCACATTGTTACCTCACCCAGGAAACAATATGGTGGCTAGCTCAGAAATGGGTCGGGGTCGGTGGGTCCTAGAGGGTCTAGCACTTATACGGGAATGGTCTTTAGGGCGCCACCTCATTTGCAAGATACACACACAGGGGGAGAATGAGGAAACTATCCCTGACGCCGGAAGAAGATGAAATGTCCTTAGAGTTAGAGAAGTAAAGGAATATTATTCTCGGTCCGCTGTTGGGTCGGGAGGGTAAGGCCGGCTTTTACACAGTACTACTAAGATCAGGTCTAGGTCGACCCCATGGACCCTACCTACTGTATAACTTATAATCAATACTAGAGTTAAACTACCCAGTACACAACTAGTCTCAGCTCTTCATTAACATTGAAAGATTATTAATAATAATCGATTGCTTGGATTAAAAATGATCGAATGTTAATATATACAATCTGTGGTGCAAGTCAACACAATTCTGGTAACTGACGAGCAGAGAGGATTAATCAATGAGGCACCTGTTTCGATAATTTGAGCTTAATTTAATGCCAAGGCCATAGAAAGTAAAAGCCACTCAATAAATACACACAAAAGAAATCACATGCATCAGGGGTTCATGCCCTAATAGACATAAACACAATATATATA